>NC_060279.1:39145632-39247978 GCF_021613505.1 Equus quagga | reverse complement strand
ATAACTGAGATGACTGAACAGAAAACATTCACTAATTCTAAGTATACTAATTTAGAAATTGTATTAATTCAGTCATGCACTAGGTTACGATTTACTACTATATTATCTACGGTGATAATAAAAGTAAAATAATATTTAATCTACTTGGAGGATCAAACTTTTAAAGCTGCCTCAGTACTGCAAATAAGCTACTGATATACATACAATTGATTTGTTAATTAAGATTACCTTTATTCATTAAAGCAAATCTTTTAAAGACTATATAGGCAACTCTGTGCCAATCTAGGTTTAGTTCTAATATAATATTCATAAAACATAAGAGCTAGAAGGAAATTCAAAAACACAACATTCCCTTCATTTTACAGACCAGGAAACAGATCTCAATAGGTCTCTAAACCGATTCATTCCTCCATTATCAGAATAAGATATCTTCCTTCCATCTAATCTTTCCACCTGTTCTGAATCTTATTTTCTCTTGCCCCTCAGAAATCTTGCTCCAACAGCTGGCCCTCTTTTCTCCTGTATCTCTGCCATCTTTCTCTCTGTTTAACTTACAGACACGTTCAAGTTTCTCTTATCTTAAAAATCTTTAAAAAGTTCTTATGTCTTTGTCAAACTTCCATCTTGTTTTCCTCCTTCATTTCAAAGCCAAGCTGTTTTTATTGACAAAGTGACCCAAGACTTCCTAGTTACCACAGCCTTTCAGTCTATCTTCATCTCAGTGTTTATCTCTGCCTATTTCACCTGAGGAACATTCTCTTTGTAAATTCCTCACCTGGTTATCAGGAAACACCTCTCTCTTGATTTTCCTACTGCTTTTTTTTTTTTTTTAAAGATTTTATTTTTTCCCCTTTTTCTCCCCAAAGCCCCCTGGTACATCGTTGTATATTCTTCGTTGTGGGTCCTTCTAGTTGTGGCATGCGGGACGCTGCCTCAGCGGGGTTTGATGAGCAGTGCCATGTCCGCGCCCAGGATTCAAACCAACGAAACACTGGGCCGCCTGCAGCGGAGCATGCGAACTTAACCTCTCGGCCACAGGGCCAGCCCCTTCCTACTGCTTTTTAATAAACATTCTTTCTGGGCCTCCTTAACAGTTCCTCTTCTTCCAGAGGAACCTTAAAAGCTGGCATTACACAGTTCTGTCTGTGGCCCTCTTCTCCTCTCACTCTATATACTCTCCCTGGGTGATTTTGTCTACAACAACAACTTCAACTGTCACCTATCTATAAACTGATAACTTCAAATATCTATCTTCAGCCTAACTCTTTCTCCTTCAGATACACAAAAAAATTTCTGCTTGGATGTCTATCCCACAGGTACTTCAAGTCAACATATGAAAAACTAAACTACATAATTTTCTTTTCCCTAAACCTGTTCCTTCTCTTATATTACTCATCTCTATGAACAATACCACCAGCTTACCCTAAGCCAGATGCTGGAACAAATTATGAATAGTCACCATCCATGTTCTCAAGAAAGACATATAAATAGATAAATATAACATATTTTAATATCTACTACTTTGAATAAAAAACAATATGAACTGAGAACACGAAAAAAAGAAAGATCATGTAAGCCTGCCTGGGGAATTCAGGGAAATGCCTGACACACAGTTGGGGCCCAAAAAATACTGAATGAGTTAGTTTATTTTGTAGCTACTATTGCATTTGTTGATAAATGTCCTACGCACCTTAAAATGACTAGAGAACAAAAACTCCGGGCCAAAAACTCTCCTTAATATGTTTTAGACAAATAATATAAATAGTAATACTATTCTACAAGAAATACTCTATCTTTCAAGCCTAATAGGTTCTTACTCAGAATAAGACTACGAGGCCCTACATAATTTACTCCCTCCCTCCTCTACTCTATCATCTCTCCTACTACTTTCTTCCAGTTCCCTGTACTTTGGCCGCAGTGTCTTCCTCACTCTTATTTAAACATGCCAAACATGCTCCCGCTTCAGAACCTTGGCAATTGCTATTTCCTCTTTCACCCAGACATCTGCGTGGCTGGTTGCTTCAATGCCACCTTATCAGAGAGGACTTCCCTAACTACCTTTAGTAAAATAGCAGTCTGTATCCCCAGCACTTAGAACAATGTTGAGCATATAGTAGGAATATAATAAATATTTGCTGAATGAATTGATTTCTTTCAGATTGAAATATTCAGAAATACGAAATATTTCAAAATCAAACACTGAGAAATGAAGTCCAAACCTTTCAATTTTCTGAGAATTTAAACCTTCATTCTGTTTTGTTTTCACTGACTATAACAGAGCTCTAGGTAGCTCTCTTTGGTCACTCCTTACAGAACAGATTTAGTGAATTAAAAAAATTACTCTCAATTCAATTTAACAAATATTAATTAAGCATTTAATATCATATTTTAAAAAATTAAGCAGACAATACCATCTTTTCTCAATTATTTATGTGAAAATAGTAAAGAACAAATTAAATAAGATTCACACAAGTTCCTCCAAACTCTGTTTTCCCCAGTCTCTTAATTATAATTTGACTAAGGCTGCAAATAAGCACTAAAGTCAACAGATCCCAAGTTCCAACTAGTCTTTTCTCTACCCACCCTTTGTTAGAAATTATGACAATAATAATTTATAGTTCTTTGCTAAAAATTAAACCCATAGAAAATAAATGTAGTAGTAGTATAATAACTCTTAACAGATTATTTTACCAAGGAACATGTCTAGCATGCTCAGGGAAATGTAGATTGACAGCTAAAACTTGAACAAAAGGATACTTTTATGAACAAAGACAAGGTTAGTTTGGCCCAGTTGGACCGCAGTCACCATGGCTGTTTTCTCATCCAGTAAAGCCACTTTCCCAGAAAGAGATTCATTACATGAAACTCTACGGTCTTGCAATTCCAGTGTATAATGTTCCAGGGGAAAGTCCACCTCTGTAAGACATGAAAGATACATAAATGTAATGAGAACAGCCATTCAAACAGACAACAGTGTATTGTTGGATTATAAGAGGAAAATCAGGAAGCAGGCCTAAATAAGACAGGGATCTACTTCTAATTTCTTTCCCACTATGATGAATTTCTTCATGTAGCCACTTTTGGGGGAATGCCATATTAGTTTATGGTTGGTATTTCTTGTATTCTTAAAAACCAGTGAAGTGAGAGTAGCAGGAGGGATCCCTGCTAGGTAAGTAAGGAAAGGACTAATGTTAATGGAGCCAATGCACACTTTATAAACTCAATGCGAATTTTTGGGTCAATAGAATATTAAGTTTTCAATTAACGAACTGAGTTTCCCAAGAAACAACTTTTACAAGGATCATTCAAGTCCTTTGTGGTAAAGTCTCTTCACTTGCCCTACAAAAGCTAATAAATTTTTGGTGATTGTTTTAATAGAGAATTCAGATGCTTATGGACACTGAAGCAAAGTAAGCATTAGCCTGTTCAAGATATGGGGACTATCTCTGTCCAGTATTATCTCAAGGACAGCAATTAAGGAATACCTTATCACAAAATCTAAAAACACAAAGAAATATTTTGCATACATAATGTGGAGTTGCTTCTCCTGTCAGCAGAAAAGATTTGAGCATTACTTTTGCCATATTTTATTGATTGGAGCAATCAAAAGCCTGCCTAGGATCAAGGGGAGGGGACACAGACCCCACCTCTCGAGTGAGTGGCAAACTCATGGAAAAGCAAGTGGGACTGGAAATACTACTATGGCCAATTTCGGAAAATATTGTCTTCCGCAGTTAGCTTACTACGGTCAAGGGAATTTCATCTTCTTTTGAGTCTGTCTTCCATGGCTATAGAGAAAGCCCTCAATTTGTCTATATCTCATTCAGTTGAAAAAGTGCCTTTAAGAAAAACCCGTGAAGGGGCTGGCCCATGGCCAAGTGGTTAAGTTCATGTCCTCCACTTTGGCGGCCAGGGTTTCACTGGTTCAGATCCTGGGCACGGACATGGCACCACTCATCAAGCCATGCTGAGGCAGCGTCCCACATGCCACAACTAGAAGGACCCACAACTAAAATATACAACTATGTACTGAGGGATTTGGGGGAGAAGAAGCAAAAATAAAAAAATAAAATCTTAAGGAAAAAAAAAGAAAAACCTATAAAGAATATGGATAGATCAGTCCAAACCTATTTCCAGTATTTGAAAAATAATTCCAAGTGCAGGCATTTCAGGAATGTTAGTCTTAGGAAAAGATAAATCATCTTACCTGTCATTCTTCCCTGAACCATTTTTGCAACTCGGTATTTAATATATGCTCCTACTAAGAGATAAATGTCATGGGATGGTATAAGAAATATATTCTCCAAAACAAGCAGACGTATCAATGCTGCTGCCACTTTCTAAAAGAGGAAGGAAAAAAACCAAAGTTTCAATAGGCAAAGTCCTCAAGGCCATCATCCTTGTTAAAAGTTTACTTCTTAAAAAAAAAATTTTTTTTTGAGGAAGATTAGCCCTGAGCTAACTGCTGCCAATCCTCCTCTTTTTGCTGAAGAAGACTTGCCCTGAGTTAACATCTGTGCCCATGTTCCTCTACTTTATATGTGGGATGCCTACCACAGCATGGCTTGCCAAGTGGTGCCATGTCCGCACCCAGGATCCAAACTGGTGAACCCCAGGCGGCCAAAGTGGAACGTGAGCACGTAACCACCGCACCACCGGGCCGGCCACATCTTAAATACTTTTTAATATGTTTTATAAAGATTAAAAAAATGCTTTCCTGGGGGCTGGCCCCATGGCCAAGTGGTTAAGTTTGCACGCTCTGCTTCAGTGGCCCAGGGTTTGGATCCTGGGTCCGGACATGGCACCACTTACTAGGCCATGTTGAGGCGGCGTCCCACATGCCACACCTAGAAGGACCCACAGCTAAAATATACAACTATGTACTGGGGGGATTTGGGGAGAAAAAAAAAAAAGAAGATTGGCAACAGTTGTTAGCTCAGGTGCCAATCTTTAAAAAAAAAAAAGCATTCCTAACTAAAAATCATAATTTCAGTTAGCCTGAAAAAGTGATCATGAATCTTAGTAGTATATTAATTTTCTAAGTCACTTATTAACTTTTTAAGTCACTCAAACTAAGAATAGAAAATGACAAGTCTTCTAAAGGAGAAGAGTAGATAAATAAAAAGGCAGTATGCTGAAACAAGAAAAGGTAAGACTTGAATGTATGCCACAGAAATTCTTTTAACTAACCTCCAATCAACTGACTTTCCAGATCAAGTCACTCTCTATCCCCTGTTGAACATAGTGATTCTTTTTTTTTGTTTGAGGAACATTAGCCCTGAACTAACATCTGCCGCCAATCCTCCTCTTTTTGCTAAGGAAGACTAGCCCTCAGCTAACATCCGTCCCCATCTTCCTCTACTTTCTATGTGGGACGCCTACCACAGCATGGCGCGCCAAGCGGTGCCACGTCCGCACCCAGGATCTGAACCAGTGAACCCCCGGCGGCCAAAGCGGAACGTGCGGACTTAACCACTGCGCCACTGGGCTGGTCCCGAACATAGTGATTCTTTCTTTGTTTTAACTTTTTTTTTTTTTTGAGGAAGATTAGCCCTGAGCTAACTGCTGCCAATCCTCCTCTTTTTGCTGAGGAAGACTGGCCCTGAGCTAACATTCCTGCCCGTCTTCCTCTACTTTCTATGTGGGACGCCTACCACAGCATGGCTTGCCAAGCGTTGTCATGTATGCACCCGGGATCAGAACTGGTGACCCCCGGGACGCCAAAGCAGAATGTCTGCACTTAAACGCTGCGCCACTGGGCTGGCCCCCTGAACATAGTGATTCTTGTGAAGGCTCACCCAACAGAAGGTTAGTAGGCTGCCCTCTAGGATGTCCACACACTTATATTCCTGCTACTTGAATTAAATGCTCACCAAGACATTTGTTTTTCCCAAACCTATTTATGCCAGTTGCATTTGTAATTATAATTAGATTTAAAAAATAAACCATGGGGGCCAGCCTGGTGGCACAGTGGTTAAGTTTGCATGCTCTGTCTTGGTGGCCCAGGGTTCCTGGGTTCAGATCCCAGGCATGGACCTACATACCGCTCATCAAGTCATGGTGTGGTGGCATCCCACGTACAAAATAGAGGAAGATTGGCACAGATGTTAGCTCAGGGCCAATCTTCCTCAAGCAAAAAGAGGAAGATTGGCAACAGATGTCAGCTCAGGGCCAATCTTCCTCACCAAAAATAAAAATAAAAAATAAACAATGAATGCAAAGAGAGAGCTGTTGTTTCTACAAAAAATTTAAATGTTTTGAAAAGAAGTTAAAGGCAAGTTGCTAAAATGTGCTGGTATCAAATTAGGTGTGAGAAATGTAAAAGATTGGGGAAAAATCCTTGAAAAATAGAGAATTCTGCACTTAAATTGTTTCACACGTCTAATTTTTCACTTGACCATAAAATGAAATGAAAAATGAAAAGAAAAAGAAACTACAAATTCTAATTTATGCAAGAAAGAGTATGTATATTTCTAACCAGTGAACTTGTGGTCAAAGACAGGTCTTGGACCAAAGGACTGGTGAATAAAATGCAGTTATATGTTTTAAGAGAAAACACTAGTTGTATTTGTAATTGTAATTAGGTAATAACACGTTTAAAGAAGATGTCTTATTTTTTTTAATGTTTACCTACTTCAAATAACTTTTTCAATTAAATGACCATCTATTGGCCCAAATCATATCAGGTTAGAGGGCTTCTACTATAGATAAACTTAAGAAACTATATTTTCCATAGGCAAGACTATTAAATGAAAGTTTATAGCACAAACTTTTTACCTTATAGAATGGTTCATAAATTCGGACTTTTATAACAGCAGCACCAGTTCTAATCCCAGACACCAAAATCATATCTCCTTGTTTCTCTTCTTTTTCCATCTCAACTATATAGGTGGGGGGAGAATATTCTGCTTCAGAGTATTTCAGAATCCTAAATAGATAAAATAAGGTTTGTTTTGGTAGAACCAGACAATTAGTCTTCTTCCAAAAGGCCCTAAGAAACTTTAAACATAGTCTCTTCAATGTCTATATAGTGTAAAAAGTTTTAAAATTTGTTTTGCACAAGGACTAGATAGAAGAAAACTAAGAAATGTACCTCTGGCTAA
Source organism: Equus quagga (assembly GCF_021613505.1). Classification (NCBI taxonomy): domain Eukaryota; kingdom Metazoa; phylum Chordata; class Mammalia; order Perissodactyla; family Equidae; genus Equus; species Equus quagga. The sequence continues at coordinate 39,240,875 of NC_060279.1, read as the reverse complement.
AACTGTTGTGGGACCAAAACTTGGATTGTTTGAGAACTATTTCTTGATACCGAAGACAAAATTTCATTATTCATGAAATTCGGTATTATCCACTCACTGAATTTCAGCATGTGCAGAGAGCTTGAACAACAAAACTGCCAGAAGATACACCTGGCTCAAATAATTGTATAGTCCTGAACTCATGAACTTCTCTGCAGTGGCTCAAATTAAATTGTCATAAAGGTACCTACATTGATACTATATGTCATTCTATCAAAGACATTTCCCCCTGGTAAATTTATCTCTTCCAAAAAAGTCCAGACAGCAGGGTTATCAAAGCCCGCAAAAATGGCTGCTGTTCAGTGTGTGACCCAAAGGCGGATGTCTCCTTCAAAGTCAGACAGTTTATGTTTCGTTTCAAGTTTACCTAATTTTGCTAGACAGTTCTTCTCTTGCTGATTCGTTATCCTGGGCAATGCTCCACTCAAACATCATCCCTGCCAAACTACTAAAAGTATTTCCTGTAGAGCAAGCCAAAAGCAGACAAGACAGAATCACACATTCAAAGATATTCAGGTATCTTTAACAAGACAGGGAAACCTAACTAGAAAATTATTTTTAGGCCTCTTTCATTAACAAATAGAAGCACTATCATTAAGGAATTAAAACACATTTGCCAGGAAGACCCCTACACAAACAATATAAGTGCTGTTACTGTACAAGCTTTCTCAGAGGGAAAGGGACTCAAGCTGATTAACTTCTGGTTGACAAAAATTATGCCTCTCTTTCTGTTCCTTTCTACATAAAAGCCACCTTAGGGTTGACAGGCATCCCTGAATCTTGGTCCCTTCAACAAAAATTTTATAAAAACTGGTCCAGAATATTTATAATACATTCATTTTTCAGATTTAAAAACATTAGTCTTTGTTAAATAGTTTACAAAGAAAGAAGCAATAAATTTAAATACCATATTACAACGTTAGTATAGTATATTAAAAGCATCAATCTCAAAAAAGATAAACTCAAAATTATAAAGCCTTTTCACAATTTTCATTTAATTCTCTTGGCCTAAGAAAGTGGACTGATCAAAACAGAGTTGCAATAAATTCCAAAAAATGTTCTTACTTTTTAATCTAGGGACTATCAGTAGAAGCTCAGTGGCAGGATATGGATATTTAAGAAAACTTCTGAGATAATCAACAATTAAATATACCAGGAAAATTTTATGAAAGTATACCAACAATTAAACATACCAGGAAAATTCTATGAAAGGTTCATTGAACCATACTCAGAATTATTAATTCCTCATGTACATGAGCTTCATATAAGAAAATAAATATTATTTCCAATCTACTTTTGTTTCTCAAGCTGCTGTTTCCAAGTGCTAAACACAAAGGAGTATGACTTTATCGTAATTTTGTTGAATCCTCTGAAGTTCTTTACCTTCAGCATCCAATGCCCTCACCATCAGTTCCAGTGGTGAATCATCTACATAGAGTTCCCGGGTTCGAGATATAATTTCAATGCTGTCTATTACATCAACCTTAACATCACAGCGCAGTTCATGGTCAGTCACTACAATGAAGCCAAAAACTGATAATTTAATTCAACAGGTCATGAATTTATTAAATGTCTCAAACACTCAGAAGCTTATTCTAAATATTATGAAAAAGAAAGGCTGTGACAGTGGCTTTCAACCTGTGGAAGAAAACAGCATAATGACAAAATATAAGAGCCTCTGTTTATAATGAGACATTAGACCAGTGGTTCCCAAACACTGATCTATAAGGATGTTTTCACCCATCCAAGGAAAAATGAGAAAAACAAGAATTTTTAGGGGCTGGCCTCGTGGCCGAGTGGTTAAGTTCTCGCACTCCGCTGCAGGCAGCCCAGTGTTTTGTTGGTTCAAATCCTGGGCGTGGACATGGCACTGCTCATCAAACCACACTGAGGCAGCATCCCACATGCCACAACTAGAAGGACCCACAACTAAGAATATACAACTATGTACCAGGGGCTTTGGGGAGAAAAAGAAAAAAAATAAAATCTTAAAAAAAAAAAAAAAATTTTTTTAAGTGAATAATGGGCCAGCCCTGGTGACCTAGTGGTTAAGCTCAGCACACTCTGCTTTGGCGGCCCAGGTTCGGTTCCCAGGTGCAGATATATACTGCTCTGTTAGTGGCCATGCTGTGCTGGCATCCCACATACTAAAAAATAGAACAAGACTGGTATAGATGTTAGCTCAGGGCAAATCTTCCTCAGCAAAAAAAAAGTGAGTAATAAAATTAAATGTATTCACTTTTTTTTTTTTTTGAGGAAAATTAGCCCTGAGCTAACTACTTCCAATCCTCCTCTTTTTTTGTTGTTGTTGAGGAAGACTGGCCATGAGCTAACATCCATGCCCATCTTCCTCTATTTTATATGTGGGACGCCTACCACAGCATGGCATGCCAAGCAGTGCCATGTCCGCACCCGGGATCCGAACTGGCGAACCCCAGGCCACTGAGAAGCAGAACATGCACACAACCGCTGCACCATCAGGCCAGCCCCTAAATGTATTCACTTTAAAAGTACATTAAGGTATATTATTCTTACATTTTACCTTACTTTTGAAGTGTTAAATTGTTTTTTTTGTTTTATGAAAATTATGGTAATAGATTTTTAAAATATATTTATTTAGAAAAGTAAAAGGGTGGCAACCATATGTCAGTCCTGCCAATAAATCTCTCTCTTTATTTCTTTCAAAATTTTTTGTGGACAATGAGATTAAAAAGGCTGAGAACCATGTACTAAATTCAACCAGAATCCCAGTCCAACCAGAGTTACAATCAAGATAGCCATAATGAAATTCAGAAACACAAATCGAAAGAGTAAAGAAGGAAATGAGGATGAAATAAAAATCATTTTGCACTATCTTTTAACTATACTCCCACCTATCACATTCACCATGTGTTAGAGAACTGCCTACACAGCTACCCCATTCTGCTGTTGGTAACTACACATTTTTAGTTTTAGCTTCATCTACAAAAAACAAAAAGCAAAGTAACTACCACTGCAATATCCAATATTACCAATGGACATCAGGGATAAACTCCATCCCTAGCTGTGGATCTGCCTTTATGAAATTTTTAAATCAAAGGAGAATGTTAATCAGATAATAGAGGTAAATGCCCCTCAAAAAAGATTAAGGAGCATCAAAATATGCTACTTCAGGAAAAGCTGTACTTCACAAGAAACACAAAAATTGAATTAACCATCCTGGAACTACTTTATATTTACATTAGTGTTCAACAAATAAGTAAATATATTGTAGATAGTGGGTGTCAGGTTTCTCACTGTCAGAGAAGGAAGTTACCCTGTTGTGCAGGATTAGGACCAAAGATATCAGTATGAGCTCATATTTATTTTAATATATATACAGGTAGAGAGACACGGAAATAAATATAGATACGTGTATATACATGAGTTAGTATACAGATACATTTCCTAGCACTGTCTGCTGAGAGGGCCTAGAAGTAGTGACACTCCAGTAGCAATGAGCACACTAGCACCAGATCTTGGTTTCTAAAGATAGCTCTCTAACAAAAAGAATCAGGACTCTCTGAGGGAATGGCTGGGCAAGGAAAATACAAGATGAGCTTGGCTCATGTTGTAGTGATAAAAAATAAGGAAATACTAAGATTAATTAATTAATTAAAATGGGGTAAGCCCAAAGGACACAGGAGCCAACCTGAAAGAGCTTCCAACGGCCAAAGCTAGAAAAACTGGAATAACAAAATAAATTATGATATTATTGGATTATAAACCAAAATTAAAACAAATATCCATGAGTCCACAGTTATGTAAATAATGAATGAATGAATAAATAAATGAGAAGTTATTTGTGAGATGTAAGATATCTTTCTTATAGAACAATGCTATTAATAAGTGTGGAAGGAATGAGGGAAATAGAAAAATCACCATGAGAACACTACAGTAATAAGTGCTACAGACAAGATTCATGGATAAATGCTAAAATTAGTGGGTGAAACTTTAAAGAGAAACAGGATATACCAAAGTATCTCCCCCAAATATTTACTAGTTACTGTGGTGGTTTTAATATATGTCTACAAATTCTTTGACACTCCTCCCTCTAGGAGGTAAAGCTTAATTTCTTTTCCTTTGAATGTGGGCTGAACTCAATGATCTTCTTTCTTTTCTTTTTTTCTTCCTTTCTTCCTTCCTTCCTTCCTTCCTTTCTTTCTTTCATTTGTTTTGGTGAGGAAGATTGGCCCTGAGCTAATATTTGTTGCCAATCTTCCTCTTTTTGCTTGAGGAAGATTGTCGCTGAGCTAACATCTGTGCCAACCTTCCTCTATTTTGTATGGGGGACACTGCCACAGCATGGCTTAATGAGCAGTGTGTAGGTCCATGCCCGGGATCCAAACCTGTGAACCCTGGGCCACCGAAGTGGAACATGCAAACTTAACCACTACACCACTGGGCCAGCCCCTAATGGTCATTTTTAATGAATAGCATATGGAAAGAGAAAAGTGGTAACTTTACAGTGGAGAAAACTGACAGGCACTACCTAACCAAATGAGCAAAGTTAACGTCACTAGTGATAAATCATGTTGATACCATGTACCCCCTGAAAAAAATGCAATGAGAAGGGCTCTTCATTTCTGTGGTTTTCTTCCTAAAAATGCATAACCCAATCTAATCATGAGAAAACATCAGACAAATCCAAACTGAGAGACATTCTACAAAGTACCTGAGTAATGCTCTTTAAAAGTGTCAAGGTCATGAAAGGCAAAGAAAGACTAGACACTGTCACAGCTCAGAGAAGACTAAAGAAATATAATAATTTAGTATAGTAATGTGGTATCTTGGATTGAATGCTAGAGCAGAAAAAGGACATCAATGGAACATTAGGGGAAAGTAGGTGAAAAGTGAATGGGAACTCTGTACCACCTTTGCATCTCTTCTGTAAATCTAAATCATTTTAAAATAAAATGTTTTAAAAATTGATCTTCTATTTGATTTAACTAAAGAACAAAACCTGAAATTAAAAGAATTGAAGACCAAGATAGGGGGCCTATGGACAAGAACCAAGACAAGTTGAAATCTCAGAGGATCTGTTGGTAGAATATACCACTAAGGAAGTGTTCCAGGGATGACAAAGGAAGGAAGGAAGGGTGAGCTTAGATGATATACACTAGATAATTAGGCACTGGATAATCTAGCACTGATTAAATGGAAAATTCAATCCCTTTCTTCCGTGGAGAAATGTGCATGGCAATGGCAGAACAGAAGCATCTGTGACCTCACACAAAAAATATGAAAGTCTTGTGCACACAATGCTTACCCATCTGACTACTTCAAGAGCAGGAAGATTTTCAATATGGGGCCATTGACTATAAAGAAAAAAAAATTATCTTGGATGATTTATAGGTAAATTTAGAGTGACCATCAACCACATGCTGCACACAGTGCAAAAAGTACTGTTCACTCCATTTCATTCTTCCCACCAAAATCATCCAGGTGTCCAAACCCTTTCTTCATTCTCCATGTGAGCTTTTTCACCTAAAATTTATTCCCTCATCTCCAAACTCCTCTCCCTGTCCCATACCTAAGGTTAAGTCTAGATTTTCCACTACAAAAAGGTAAGTTCATATATTCAGAGACTACCTCCGGAAGGATACAGAAAAGTGTTTGCCTCTTGGAGAAACGAGGTTAGAGATTTACTTTCCATTATATAACCTTTATAGTTATATAATTCATTGAACATTTTATATTATTTTACCAAACAGAGGTAACATCTAGTTAAAACAAAACAAAAATCAAAAGAAATTTAGCACTCCTACCAAACTGAACATGCTCACCTCAAGCTCCTCACCTCTATCCTTCATCTCTGTCATAGTTACTAATGTTCTGTACTACACTATCACCAAAAATATCATAAACAAAATTCTAAGCACGTAAACGCCAATGGAATGCTTAAATCTGTTTACCTTTAGAGACACCTTTAGTTAGTAGGCAATTCAATAAATATTTGTCAAATGAATGAACAATTTATCTTAGGCATGTGCTTCCCTTGCAAAAATGTTCTCTCCTTTTCTCCCCTCCCCCCATTTCAGAGTGCCTGTTCCTACTCAGATGACAATGCACCTGGTAGGTCACGAAGACTGGCACTTATCATTGAGAATCTCCATCATATATGTACACAATTATTGTATTAATAGCAAAATTGGGAAAGTTGATTTAAAAGACACTTAACTTTGGAATATTTACAAGTCAGATGAAATTAAGCTGAGAATCAGATTTGACATTTTTCCTAGCAATTGTATGAATGAATCTTTTGATATCAGAATGAATTCATGTAGTTAAGAGTAATTACATTAAAATATAGCATATGTGACCAACGCAATGATCCATTTCTGACTTTGGTATCCTTCTCTATCCACTGTAGCTGCCTTGCGTCACATGATTCTCAAAGATTCTCAGCTTGGGGACTCTCATACCGTATTTAATTGATTCTAAAATACTAATTTTTTGACACTTTAACATCTCTGAAAGTGGGATTTTATCTTATAACTGTTGACATCTTACAATTGCTGTCAGCCACGCAGTAGTCATGACATAGTTATCACTGACTGCATCTAGGCGATTAAAAGGGCCAGCATCAAAACTTGTAGAATGGGTATCAGTAATTGGAAGAAAATCTGGTGGATAATAATGGAGCACTCTTTTATTCCCTAGAAACCGAATAGTTAAGGAGATAGAGTGGGAAAGGTGGTGAATCAGATGTTCTAGGAACCTTTCCAAAGCTGGAGACAAAAACAGACAGTTCTATATAATTGCAAAGCCAACTAAACGGCCCAATACTTATAGCTTTTTGCTGTTTTTGTTTTTTTTTTTAAAGATTGGCACCTGGGCTAACAACTGTTGCCAATCTTTTCTTTTTTCTGCTTTATCTCCCCAAACAGCCCCTGTACACAGTTGTATATCTTAGTTGCAGGTCCTTCTGGTTGTGGGATGTGGGACGCTGCCTCAACATGGCCTGACGAGCGGTGCCATGTCCACACCCAGGATCCGAACCCTGGGCCGCCGCAGCCGAGCGCGCGAACTTAACCACTCGGCCACGGAGCCGGCCCCCAAGCTGTTTTTGTTTTTAATTGATTCTTTTAACAGATGCTGCATCACTAACAGTCTTGATGGCACAAAGGAAGATGTTGTGGGGATGAACACAGACATTGATGATTTCCAGTCAAAAAGTGATTGAAATGAGGCAGAAATGTTAAGGTTGTTTTAGAAATATCTTAACCAGTTTATTTTATTTTTTCCTTTTTTTTAATCAGGCATAAGAATAATACATAACAAAAATACCATCTAATTAAGTGAAAGAGTTCTTCAGTAGGCATAAAGTAAAATTTCTAAGTGAAGAAAAGCATAGTTTAGTTGGCAATGCTTTTCTTTCTCGATGGCACATAAAATTATAGTGGTACATTAAAAAATAGCTTTACAGGGCTGGCCCCGTGGCCGAGTGGTTAGGTTCACGCGCTCCGCTGCAGGCGGCCCAGTGTTTCGTTGGTTCGAATCCTGGGTGCGGACATGGCACTGCTCATCGAGCCACGCTGAGGCAGCGTCCCACATGCCACAACTAGGACCCACAACGAAGAATATACAACTATGTACTGGGGGGCTTTGGGGAGAAAAAGGAAAAAATCTTTAAAAAAAAATAGCTTTACAATAGACAGTATCTTCAATTATATGAAATATAGTATACCAAACATGTTGAACTTCTCTTTAAGAAAACATAGTATAGAAATATCATTTATCAAAATATTTCAGTCATACAGATATTTCTGGCCTATCAGTACAGCAATGGAGTGCCAGAAACTCAGGGACGCAGAGCCCTGCTCTGGTTTTTTACACAAATAGCATTTCTTGAGCTGCTCTGGTCTAAAATAGACTAGTGCAGTGCTTCCCAAATTTCTGTATGTATGAGAATCACCCAGAGAGCTTGTTAAAACACAGATCCCTGGGCCCACCCCAGAAATTCTGGTACAGCAGGTCTGAGATGCAGCCTAAGAATTTACATTTCTAACAAGTTCCCGGGTGATGGTGATGATACAGGTTCACAGACCACACTTAGAGAAGTACTAGCTTGCTGTTTTTTTTTTAAGAATTGGCACCTGGGCTAACAACTGTTGCCAATCTTTTTTTTTTTTTTTTCCTGCTTTATTTCCCAACCCCCGGTACATAGTTGTATATTCTTAGTTGCAGGTCCTTCTAGTTGTGGGATGTGGGATGTGGGATGCCGTCTCAACGTGGCCTGATGAACGGTGCCATGTCCGCGCCCAGGATCCAAACCCTGGGCCGCTGCAGCGGAGCGCGCGAACTTAACCACTCGGCCACAGAGCCGGCCCCAGAGAAGTACTAGCTTTTTACTGCCTTTTGCCTCACTCAAGACCAGCCTCAAGTCTTAACACACCTAAGCTAGTTCCAATAAATAATTCCTTCCTTGCTTCATTGATTCAAACCACCAGAGTTTCCACTCTGTATCAGGCACCATGCCAGGTCCTGGATATACAAACAAAGTCACAGATTAGGATGCCACAATTAGGGTTCATATTGCTGGAATCCTTTTTTCTACTTCTTATCACTTGAAGCCAACAACACTCGTGTTAACCATCTATAAAAGATATCAGATTCTTTGCTCTAGAAGAACTGTTACATAGTGTATTTTCTCTCCACATACCTATCTCTCGAGCAAGAATAACACTGCTGAGGCGTATCGGTTGGGTAGATTCAGCAATGAGCACAGCTTTTTGGGAACATAAGGTGCCATTTTCATATAAAGGCTCAACAGTTACTGCATCATGATGGGTGGAATGCCTGCCAGAACAAAATACTTAAAGAGTATGAAATAAGAATGTGGGTTAAAATTAACTTTTGATGGAACACAGATTCCTATAGTTTTTCCATGTTACATACTACCAGGTATAAATGACAGTCTTTAAAGCAGAAACATTACTTAGGGACACAAGATTTAAGTAGAAGAGACTGATCAGAACCTTTTCCCAATGATCCCTTGTGCAAAGTTACAGAAGTATGACATTCCTCTCCCAATATTTAAAATAAGACTGTTACATTCTTCCCTCAGTATGTAAAAATAGGATTGATGTTGTGTTTCCAATAACGAGGGACAGGACTTTCTCATACTCTGAGGAATGAGTTTCCTCCAATTCTAGAAACTAGGCTGCTGATATCTAAAATGGAAAGGTTGCCTAAATTATGAGGTGCAAGTCCAACTCCAAATACAAAAAAAATCATTCATATTTTTGGATGGATGGAAGGAATGGCTTAATGCTAGAAAGATCCTTGCATCATCCTCTCAGTCAGCAAATACATCACACTGGGTCACCTTATAAGCCTGAGTCCCTTATACTTCCTCACAAAATGGGAGGTGAACTTCTTACACTTTGAACAAACCTTAGTGCTTCTCTTAGGAGATGGTAAAGGGGAATCCACTCCATTTAGGATGAACCCTCTGATACCTCGAAGCCCACTTCAGTTAGGTTCCTCACACGTTAGGTAACCACACAACCTATCACTGGGTCCTCTCACACCAGAAAATCCTATCTTTTCATCCTCAGTCAGAAAGTCATCCCCCCAGAGGTGAGTCCCCCTTGTCCTCACACTTCAAGAGGGTACCCTCATATAAGCGAGGAAACATATATTACAGGCAGATCTCATCTCCACCCAAAATGAATCCTCTCATGTTAGAAGAAGTTTACACTTCTTGGTGTCTGGGCCTCAGTTCCCTCATCCATAAAATGGGAGTAATAGTACTTACTTTCAAGACTGTAAAAATTGAACGAGTAAACATATCCAATAGTGCTTAGTTAAGTACACAATAATTAGCTGTGATTTGAGACCCCTTCACACTGAAAACCCCACCTCATCTGGTTAGTGGGGACCGTCTCACGCCAAGCCTCTCTGCTCCTAAATAAATGTCCTCAGACCTTGGCAACGCCCTCTCACTCTAGCTGTTTACACTGCGAGGTCCTCATATCCCGTGGCCACCCGTACCTGAGGCCTCCGCCACGGGGCTTCCCTGTGCCCTGAGAGCCCCTCACAGTGACGACCCCTCACAACACACACACAATGAAAAGGCCAGGCTCACATCCTGAGAACAAGGAGCCACACATAAACTGAAGATATCCCACACAACGAGGACAGGCCACATGAGGACGGTCTGGTCACTCCGCTCCACTCAAGGGACATCCCTCTCGCCCGGACAGGACAAGCCCCTTTGCGCGAGCGACCACACAGCATTCCTGTGGCCTCTTATACTGAGTGGACCCCTCCCATCCTTACTGGCTGGTGTCGGGGTGCACATCCTCGTGACCCCCCCACCCCTCACCAAGTGTAGCAGCCCCGCTTCGCCTCCAGGAGGAAGGGCACTCGGCTTGGCTCCCGGCCGAAGGGTAGCAACACCTGCGGCACGTTAAGTTTGTTTGCCAGGGTCCCAAGCCAAAACAGAAGCAGCAACAAGAGACGGCGTAGAGGCAAGCAGAGAAACAGCCCGAAGCCTCGGCGCCTCGGGGCCCCAGAGCCAGTCATGGCGACTGCTGGGTCTCAGGTTCCCGCTCAACTACAGCCACGCCCTCAGTCCCATCATCAGCCAATCCACAGGCGTGACGTCAACGGGAGGGGGGCGCTCCGTCTTGCTTGGAATTGTGGGAATTTTTTAACGAATCACTCCAGCAAGCCAGTTATGGAAACCAGGCAAACCCAGCTACTAACTTAAATATTGGACGGCAGATCTTTTTAATAGTAAGGAACAAACAGAAAAGTCTAAAAACTAATTTCTTCCAGTTTAATTTCTCCTTCTGTAGCCTACCTTGTGTTTGGCCCCTAGCCAAAAATATTTTTTTTTGGTAATAATTTCCAGTTAGCATTGGTCCATGCATATAAAGGGAAAAATTTTCCAGCCCAGAGCATAAACAGCTGGACTTTGTCAAGGGAGCTGTGTCATTTTCACTAGCAAGTCCATTCAGGTCCAGCCTCAAGACCAGAGTGCAGGAAATCCCAGGCACTGGCTCTGAAAGACAGCTTTGAAAGCTATCCACTCACACAGCCTGTCTCCAAGCAAATGCTCTGAGAACACTTCTTGTTAAACTAACTTGTTTTCTCCAAACATCCAACAGAGTATCAGCTCAAAGGCTGTCTCAGGACAGTTTACTAAAACCACACATTTAAGGACTGTGGTCACTGTCATATATTGTTGAAGTCAAGGAGCACAGGACCTAATAAACCCATGGTTTATAAGAAAGAATTAATACAGTTGTACAGGAAAATGTATAGCTCACCCTGAAGATGCCAGTGCTAAATTAACTTATAAAAGGCCCGGTGCATAAATATTATTGCTAATCTTCATGTTTACCCTAATAATACATATTATCCTTATTTTACAGATGATGTAACTAAAAGATTTATATCAGGACATACAACTAGGAACCTCAGAGCTGAATTCGGAACTTAGTTTTGGTCTGCTTCAAAGTGTGTGCTCTACATTAAATCCTACTGCTACCACCCACAAAGACCTGATTTTTAACCCAGACCTCATATAGTTCCTGTGGAGAAAACACATGTGGATTAGTAAATAAAAGTCAAGTAGGTCTGAGGGTTGGAGGGACTGGTTCTTTATTTCAAAAAGACACTTGTCAATTTTCAGTATCAAAACAGTTGCACTACTGGTTTCTCTTTCTCCCAATTGGCCCCCAAAGAGACCACACCAAAGGAGAGTACATTTTAAGCCAATAAGCTGCAGGATGCACACCTAATAGACCTCACAGAAACCTCACCAAAAAGGGAGGATTGGGTAGGGAAAAAAACTTCAAAAGATCAGCACACTGCTGGCCCACAGACTATAGAGAGCTCTCACAGCCAAATGGGGTAGCCAGTGTGCCCCAACCCCAAAGAAGCAATGTTTCAAAATAATATAAAATTTTAAAAGTTTTGTACATAAGCTATTCAAGATTTCTCCAGCACTAACTGATACGAAGCACAATGAGATGGCACTTTTAGAGACAGCAGCTTCAGACCCACAATAGGGTGATGAGATGAGTTTCATATGGCTAAATCAGTGGCAAAAACATAATTTTCCTTCCTTTCTTTCAAGAATGCAGGGGAGCAAATAAGTGGTCACCTCAACATAAGGGACACATGATCAATTCTGTGAGCAGTTGGGAAGGGAGTAGAGATGGGACAAGGATTTGGTCTCAGAGAGGTCTCACCATCTTAATTTGTTTGGTCACTTCTGATGAAAAAAATAAAAATAAAATCGCCCAAAGATACCTTAAAGCTGAAAACCTGAACAGCACTTTTTTTTTTTTTTTGCTAACTCCTCCTGGAATCACCTTTCTGGTTTGGCTGGTACTTTGTACAGAGTGATGAGGTTTCCCATAGTGGAGTCTTTTTCTGGGCTCTGTCTGGCTCTCAGTAAGGCAGGCCCATACCTCTTTCCTTCCTCTATGGAGACGGCAATATGCATTAAGCTAAAAAGTTACCTTCCAAAAGGGAGAAAGGGATTAGACCGCTGCTTCGGAGCTGTGGAATTATTTGGAATGTTTTACAAATGGTTGCTACATCAATAACAACAAAAAAGGTAATTACAAAATGTGTACATCACAACATGCTTTGAGAGACACTTTGCATTGTGCTCACATTCCCTTAAATGTTGTTCCCAAAGGTGCTCAGCCTCTAGCCCAACTGGAATCTCTGGGAAGAGGCAGAGACAGTTTGGTGAAAAAGACACAGGGGTGGGGGTGGGAGAGGCGGCGAAAGGAGAAAGCAGCCTTCCAGTTAAAGATCAGCCCTCAGTTTAAAGGTCAGCTTCGGGCAGGCTGGCCTGAGGCGGAGTCAGGGTGAGAGGGAGGAGCAGCGGCAGGGCAGGACTGGGGTGCTCTACATCTCATTCAGGTCAAGCAGAGTCTGGTCCAGCATCCTTTGTGTACAGAGGTGCTCCTCTTTGGTGCATTTCAGTTTATCTAATGGGGGTAAAGGAGAGAGGTTACAAAACCTGGAAGTCAATTTCAAGGTCTACCCATTCAGTCTGAGAATTGTTCCTGTTGCAAGGAAGCTGCAGACTAATAAGCAGCTGCCTTCTCAGCCACAGAAGTAAGCTATTGCACCCCTCGGTTTTGCAGGGCCTCTGGCTTGGCTACTAAAGTTGCAGGTGTTGCTGTATTTCTCGGGGAGGGAGTTGGAGACCTTATCAGTCATTTCCTCTTCCACCCCACCCAACCAAAGCTTTTAGCTTTCAGTCACTGAAGGAGGTGGCCTTCAACATCAGCCATTTACTCTTCTAGGCTTTGCCCACAGGACAGTACCTACTTGAAATGACTCACTGGGGTCTGACCCCTGAGAACAAGAATGGGCAGATTTCTACCAGTAAAAACATCAGAATCTCAACTTGAAAAGAGTACTGAAGGACCCTCATGCACTATAGGCTTTCCCCAAAGAGTAGAGAGGAAAGGAATAATTGGTGGGATAAATAAAAGAAACCCCACAGACAAGTCAAAGAATCTTTAAAGAAAACAAAGCCAAGAATACTTCATTGAGTGAAACCCTCAATAAGACTTTTGCAGAGCTGTTGTCCAGAAGTAGCCTGTTACAGAGTTACTTACAATTAAACATAAAACCAGGAAAAAGCAGTAAGAGGGAAAACGTCAGGAAGAAAGCCAGCAGCTGAATATCAAGGAGAATCTAATCTGGCCAGCAAGCAAACTACTCTGACTGCTCTAGGGAATTGGAGAAAACACTCAAATCTTCAACTCAGAGAAGGTGATGGCAACACAGACCTATTTATATCCCACACCCTTGTCTTTCCCTTCCCTTTTCCCACCCAGTCAGAAGGGCCCATCCCTGGGCCTGCAGATGAAGCAGTCACAACATCTTCTCAGGTCAGTCCTTTTATTGTTAGAAAACATCCTCGCAATGGAACACATCCTACAGTCAGTGCACAAGTGAAAGAGCAGCGAATAAGGCTGGAAAATAGAAAACTCTCCCAGATCTTCTCACTATAATCTCTCAGGCCCCTCCCTTAATCCCTCATCATTTCTCGAGAAGGGACAGAAATGCAGTATTAACTGTTCCCACTTTACAGTGCTGTAAGGAAGTCAACAATATTCTAACTGCCCCTATTAAAAAGCAATTTGCTTAGGGCAAAATAGTAACTTTTAAAAACATCAGCTTTTTGCTGGGGTCCAGGTCAGTGGTGTTGAGCAGTAAGCTCGGTTTAATGGGCATCAGTGAGCCCTGCCCATCAGTCACACAGATCATGCAGCGTTAGCTTCAGCTCATTAGAAAGCAGGCGGTTTCGCTCAAGTTGGCTGTAGAGACGCTCTGCAGCAGCAAAGGAGAGGAGAGAAAACAAGAGGAGAGGAAAAAGAGGAAGAGAAAGAGAAAAAGGGAAGGTTAGTAGAGTGCCAGAAGTAAATTTTGAGACTTTCAACTAGCTGGTATACATAATATGCATCTGTTAAGGTAGGATGGATGCAAGGAGAATTCAGACAGAGGGCCGTAGTAAGAGTCAGTCAGTTGGTGGAAAGACCAACAGAGAAATAAAATAAAAAATTCAGACTGACAAATTGGAAGGACAACATTTTGAGGGACAAAAAATATCTCCTTCACAGTATTTATTCTCTGGGTTGAAAAACTGAGACAAGTGAAACAGGGCAAAGGAAGGGATACAGCTGGCTTATAAGAAACACATTTACAATAACTAGGGTTTGAAAGGAACCAAAGTGAACAGTTCAATGTTTGTCTGTAAAGCATTCAATAAAGCATTGTGAATAATAGATTTGGGATAAATATCCCTATACCTTCTAATGCTTTTTGCTAAAGGTGTTGGGTGAAAAACCATCACAGTGGCCTATCGAATAAAAACCCAACTTCACCTTTTCTAAAAGAACCCCAGATCTGTTACTGTCAACAGTGTGTCCAGCCCCAGGGAAGGTGAATTATTGGTACGAGCCAATCAAGATTATCCTGTTGTTTTTCCAGCCTCTCTTGCAGCTAGGGGTGATCATGATATCCAGTTCTGGCCAATGAGATGTAGGAGGTAGTCTGTTGGGGACTTCTGGGAAAACTTTAGCTTTTTCTCTTGCCTTGAACATAAATGTGATGACTAGAGTTGCATATTTCAACTTTAAGATAAAAGGGCTAAGAGAATCACAGAAAGCCCAACTACATCAGGCCACAGTTGCTCAAATCTAGACTTGTTATTTGTGAGAAAAATCTCTTATTTATTTAAGTGACTGTTAAGCTTTTTCTTATAATTAAAAACACCCCTGATATAGGTAAAGTGCTCAAATCCCTTGGCTTTATCTGGATTTTCTACTTGGAGCACACCTTAAAGAGGAGGTATATAGAATCCAAATCCCTTTGACCAGCACAGGGGTAATGGAAATCTGGGGACAGACCTTCCTGGTCTACTTCTTATATCAGCCTCTGAAGTTCACAAATAAGTTTCTTCCTATGTTTTATAGTCTGTTTCAAAATGGTCTCAGGACCTCAACATGAAAAAGATACTTTACTGCCTTAAAACCAGTTTTATCTATGGGCTGACTGTGGGCATTGCTCAGGCACCTTGCCTTCTTGGCTGAGGTTTTCGCCAGTTCCACCAAGAACATGGGACCAGTATGGTCCTAGTAATACTTGCCACTTTATGAACACTATCAAAACAGAAAGGGCACATGTATAGGAAGATCCTAGGAGGGAATGAGCAAAAATAATAGTCGTATTAAGGGGAAAAATTAGAGCAAACTTTTAAAATTGCTCTTCCCATTAAACCAGTGGTTCTCAATATGAGCAATACTGCACCTCCTCTCCCCCCAGAGGGGAATTTGGACATGTGTCAGGGCAGATTTTAACTGTCACAATAACTAGACGGCCCTACAGATATTTACTGGGCAAGAGACAGCAATAAGTAGGATTGTTCTGTACATCCCAGAATTGTCCTGGCCTAAGTGACAAAAGGCCACTGTTGAGAAACACTATAATAGTCTATAAGCTCCAGGAGGCCTGGTATTGGACCTGTCTTATTCACTGGGGCATCCAGGACAAATAGCAGGCATTCAAATTTGTGTTGAACTCTCATTTCTTAAACTTTCAGTGGTGTTACATTACACATAGATTCCATTTGCAGCCTGGCTCTTCGGTAGCATCTATATCCAAGTTAGTGTGACTCCCAACTCCTGTCTTGGGAAAGACAGGTGTTATCAGGATCTTATCCCTCAAAACAGCCTGGTCAATGAGGGTTTTGTTCCATTTAGAGAAGAAATAGAGACAGAGAAGAAGTGGGGGCATTTTATTGCCTGATTAAATCCCAGAACACACAGTTCCTTAAGAACTGCATGAGGACAGAAAGATAAACGCAGTTGTTCTCTCACCTTGAACTTAGTAAGTAAGGTTTTTAACTCGGCTATCTCTAGTGACTAAAAATTCAGGATCAGATACCAGCTCATTAAAGCTCTTGGTTCCCTGATAATAGCAAAATAAACAAAAAAGGCAAGTCAGAGAATCCATTTGGTCTGATGTTCCTCTTAGCCATGCCCAATTAATTAGGGAACAGTCCCATGGATGCTAGACATCCTTAGGCTTCAGTGGTCAGAATCAGGTCAATTTCATCCTGTAATAGGAAAAGCGAGGGGAGGGGGCCTGCAGTAGAGAACTATATAAGCTTTGAAGCCTCAAAGTTCAAGGAATGAGGTAGAAAAATAGATTTTGCTTTTTTTTAAACTTCCCCCTGATGTTAAGGCTTGGGAATATTCAACCAATGCTATCTGAAAGGAAGGGATTGAGCGGGGCTAAGATAAGGCTGGCCAACATACAGGCCAGTTCCACCTATCGGCAACTTGGGGCCCAGCCACGTTTTGTTCCTCATCCCTAAAATGGTAACGAGGAAGGGAAGAATAGACTCTAACACATCAGCCTATGGTTCTTTCTTAGAAATGAAGAGGAAAAAGTTAAATGGTCAAGTGCTTTGCTCTTAAGAGTACCAATGATGCTTGACCCCATCCCCATAGCTAGGCCAGGCTCAAGTAACATAGGATGGCTTCTGCAAGGATACAGAGCATTAAATGAAAGTGTAAATTTAGCATGACACAAGTATTTCAGATTTCACTTTTACCCTGTCTTATTGGTCTCTATCCTTGCTCGCGACAGTTATGCCCATGGGGAAAGACAGGAGCTATCAGAAGTAGCTCACTTTTCTCCTAATCTCTCTCCATTCTCTCCTACTTTCCTTTCTAAGAATCTCCATGCTGGGGCTGGCCCTGTGGCCAAGTGGTTAAGTTCGCGCGCTCCGCTGCAGGCAGCCCAGTGTTTCGTTGGTTCGAATCCTGGGCACAGACATGGCACTGCTCATCAAACCACGCTGAGGCAGCATCCCACATGCCACAACTAGAAGGACCCACAACGAAGAATATACAACTATGTACCAGGGGGCTTTGGGGAGAAAAAGGAAAAAATAAAATCTTTAAAAAAACAAAAACAAAAACAAACAAAAAAAAAGAATCTCCATGCTGCTCTGCACAAATACCAACATACCTAGAATTGCACTACACAATGCAGTAGCCACTAGCTACATGTGGCTTGTTAACTTCAGATGAACTACAAGTAAATAAAATTAGAATTTTAGCTCGCCAGTCACACTAGCCACGTTTTGAGTGCTCAACAGCCACACATGGCTAGTAGCTACTGTATTGGACACCACTGCCAAAAGTTCTGTTGGATAGCATTGCTCTAGGCTATACTTCTTGCCTTTAGTTTTCTTCCACCAATTCACTCTTCTGTTCCTTGAAATATGGCTTCTCTCCTTGATCTTAATGCTCAAAATGTACCCTCAAATTAATAAAATATCAGTAACAATGTCCTGTCTTCAGTTATCTTCCTTTTTAACCTGTTGAAGCTGAGAACCATTGGAAATCATCCAGCCCGGAACTTTTTTAAAGACTCAAAGCTACTCATTCTCCTTCTCTCTCTCCAACCAGTTCCATTTGGCTTCCTCCTCTACGCAGATTTTCTTCGTTGCTTAATTCTTCTGTTTACATTTGTGATTGTCTTTTAGGGTTCTAATTTACTTCCATGGCCTAAACTGCCTGCCACCCTTATGGATTCCCAAATCTCTCTTATATCAACCTCTCCCCCTGAAACCCCAGGATTTTGTTTTCAACAGGATATCTGCCAGTTTTTCAGGTTTATATCCTTCTTTACCTTCCCCCGCCTCCCCAAACCAAGACCACGTGATCTCCCTACACCTTTAATACCACCGTTTTCCTAGGCTCAAAACTAACCATCCTCAACTTTTCCCCTTCACATTTAGCAGCCAGGCCCTGCATAATGCCCATCCCAGCACCATCTCTCTACTACCACTACTCTAGTTCAGATTATTATCTCTGGGAAAACTGCAATAACCTAACCCAGTATTTTCCAAAGTGTGACAGAGTCACTTGTAGTGGTATGTGAGAAGATTTCAGGCAGTAAACATTTCTGAACTTTAAAAAAATCCATTCACTATATTATTTTAATGTGCATTAGGAAAAAACACTAGCACACTTCAAACCTTTGATTTCAAATTAAAATGGTGTAGAGTAAAAATAAAACAAATTTGAAAACAAGAGTAAATTTGAATTAAACAATACTGTAGGCAACATGTGAATATGGCAAAAGCCACCAAGTAATGGTGAAATGACTGAAATTTGGGAATCATCATTGTAATGGATCACGTTGATAATCTGCTCTCTTTACGATATAGTCTTAACTCCGCTGCCAAATCAACTCTTATCTTATATGCTACTCAGACCAGAACATATCCTTGTCCAAAATCTCCTGTGGCATCCCCATCGCCTACAAAATTAAAACTCCCCAGCCTGATTTCAGCACACACCTGTCCCCTACTCTAAGTGTACCTTTACAGCTATTGTGTCTTTCCCATCCCTCTCTATTATTCTTTTGCTTCTTTTTGATCAAAATACTCAATATCCACTATCCTTCAACCAAACTCTGCTGGTCAAAAATCCAATCTTTTGGAACCCAATAAAAATCAAGAGGCAAGTTTTAACCTGTTTATTAAGTACCTATTACATGCCTCCTTTCACAAATCTTTCCTAATCATCCCCACTGGAATCTCTCTCTTTCCCCCTCTGAACTCCCACAACACCTTATTTATGATTTGAGGCACTTAGCACATATTATCTTTAGCTATATGTATATATATATATATATGTTCTCTCTCCTACTAGATTCTGAGAAACCTGAGTGTAGGGATGGTGCCTCCATCCTTGATTACTTCCGTCCTCACCTTAATACCCTGTGCCTAGAAGAGACCAGTAAGCATCAGCTAAAATAAATGAATTTGTACCTTAACCTCAAAGGCTGTGTGGCAGGAAGAAATGGTATGGCCAGAAAGAAACCTGAATTCGATGAGACCCTAGCGGGAAAACCTCTCTACCTGGCTGAATCTGTTTAAAAGAAAAGCAAGTTTTAAATATATATTTTGCTGAGGAACTGAAGTACTCAGTGAACAACACTTATGTGCTTAGATAAGGACAATTGACAGCTATACTACCCAGTTTGAACCATCTCTGCTGTGTAAATTCGAATAGACATTTCTGAAATGTTGATATGTAATTCCATAATATAAACCAGAAACAATTTTACTAGAAGAAATTTACCATATTTATGTATTTTAATAAATCATTAAGACTTTGTGTACTTTATTTAAAATATGCACGATTGATTATTTTAGTTTATCTTTTATCACTTGTCTTCTAGCCACTAGACACACTAGCAAGCAAATGGTAGTAAGCCTCAAATACGTAAGAAATAAAGAATAAAATACACAACTATTGAAAATTCTATCTATTATGTATTTTTCTGATTTAGGATGATGTAATTAGTCAATTTTCATGGTAATATATTCGGGTCCACTGGGTATTCTGAGGATGAACCATTTGAACCACGGTAAAAGGGTAGAGAATATGTATTGGGAGGCATTTCAATGATCTGTCAACCTGACCATATCAAACGAGGAGAAACTGAGGAGAGGATGGAAATATCCTAGGCAGGATGATTTAAGAACCTGGAAGTAAAGGACCTAGATGATCTCATTTAGCCTGAGTGTAAGACTAAAGCTCCTATTCTAAAGAACCTCTATACTAGTTCACCACTTTGATAGACTCAGATCAGTTGAGTTCAAATGTCAAGAAAAAATAGACACACACAAAAGTGGCTTTGATTACATTAGTCAGAGAAGAGAGAGCTTACAATAGCTGTTCCCCGTATCACACCCCCAAGGCTCCTTCTTAGGGACAGCAGCAGCTTTGTGAATGACACGAATGCAGGGTGGCATAAGGCTTCCAGTGGCTTAACATTTTAATTTGGGGTTGGGAGTGGAAGAGAGTACATAAGTTGCTTTGTGTTCCCCCCCAACATCCTAATGCCTTGGGGACCAGCCAGGCCGACCCAAATGGAATCCAGAGCGAGAGTGGGGCAGATCCAGAACAGAGCAGAAACGGTGATAGTTATCTGTATGAAAAAGTAAGGAGACTCTAGGTAAGAAGGATTAGCACCGATCTACACAGCAATTTGGGAGAAAGGAAGAGGAAAAAAAGGAAGAGGAGACAGTAGGAATGGGAAAAGAGAGCCAGACACTACATACAGCCTGAGTCATTTGGCTTCTTTTCAGGGTTAGTGGGAAAGATACAAAGAGGTAGATTAGCATCAAGGATCAAGGATCCACAGCAAACAGACAAAGTCCCCAACAACTCTTTCTGGTGCTTTTTACTACCTGGCTTGCTCTGGGACTCAGCTCAACTCTTTGGTGAATTTGATATTTCCAATCATGGGTGTTTCCCCTGAACTTTAACATCAGGGCGCAAAGCAAATACACCCAGGAGGTCTGTATTTCGTTATGTGATGTTAGGGCCCAAGTCATTGGCTCTCTGGGTCCTATATCCTTAGTCATATGATGACATGATTCTACCTGCAGCAGTGTCCCTTCTGAGAAGACTAAATTTGAGAAACAAACAGAAAAATCATGATGTCATAATGAAGGGACTATATGAATAAAAAGTATAAAAATTACATGTAGATCGAGTTCTACCACTGATCTAAGATTAAATGCCTCCCCAGCTTTGCCAACAAGTAACCAGCACCAATGTTTTAAAGATAAGGGTAGAGATTCTAGTTTCCAAAGGACAACACCAAAGCACACTATGCATAGCCTGTACCCCCACCCACCCACGAGCCAAGGTCCCAGCCCCACTCTGCTGTCAGATAGTTACATAGAGGTCATGTCATTGAGGGCGTGGTCCAGCTCCTCGCTAATGGCCTTGTACTTCAGTTTCTGGGCATAGAGCTCATCTGGACAGGCACAGGAACCACAATGAGGAATGAGGGGATAGAGTGAAAGGTATCAGAAGCAGATGAAGAGAGGGAATCATTAGAAATTAGGGAAAGTGTGACTGTGGGTCTAATACCACAGTTAGGAGAACATCTATACTGGCAGCCATGACTGGCCATTTTCAGATCCACTGTCCCCCAGGACAAGTGGACTTCTTGATACCTCTAATCAATTGCAGCAAGGGTTGAGAACCTGGGCACAGTCATCAGTAGAAATTCCTATTACCAAAGGCACTCAAGAGGATACCACCACTCTCACTCAGTTAACCCAATTCCTGGCAGTGGTAATGTTTAATTTAACAAAAATAGAAAATGGAGAAAGTACACATTCATGTTCAGACACTTCTCTACCTACCAAGCGTGACCAGTATTTGTGGCCCCTTTGTTCTACAGGTTGCCTCTCCAAACTCTCCCAAAGTAAGACTATCTTGCCACCCAGAACATATCAAAAGATCATATGTCAGAGTTCTCAGAGCAAAGTACATTTTCCCTTGTTCGGGTGAAGGGAGTTGCCAAATTGTGGGGACAGGAAGTATTTAGAAGGCCCCTGGCATTGGTCAGCTCTGAGGTGTGGTTATTCCACAGCGGTGTCTCTTGGAGAGGTCTCCCACAACTTGAGTGGTGAATAGGATTGCCAAAAGTAGCCAAGGTGTGACACACATTCTTGTTGCCTTCTAAAACTATGGCTCCCATTTTAATCCAGAGAACAAAGATTTAAGACTACTAAATTGGAGGTAAATGCAGCCACTACCAGTCTCCTCCACGGGAAGAATGTAAATTCCAGAATATTAGGTAAAGTCTTATTAAAGGAAAAGATTAAATGTAAAAATCAAATTCTAGAGTTTGACCCACTTCACCTAGCTGTGGCACAGGACAGGGCACAGGATACATGCCAAGTCACTACCAACTCTCCTGGGTGTGCAGAGAATGATGTTAACCATCAGTGGGCAAGGTCTTCCCCTCTATTCTTTATTTAATCCCTCTCCCAGGCTCCATACCTTCCAAATCATCAATTGTCTTTTCCAGCTTGGCTACCGATCTCTCAGCAAACTCAGCACGGGTCTCTGCCTGGGGGAAATATGAAACCAGTCACAATCAGAGATGAACAAGACAAATAAGAGAAAGATCTCTATTTCTTCCACCTTCTACTCCTATAACTTTCAGAACCAAAGCCAGCTAGTCTAAGTCTACATTAATGCCTTATATACCTCTAAATGTTTTCGGTCTTTCCCGATAATCTCTTCAGCTTACCTCCTTGAGTTTATCAGTAAGAATCTTGATCTCTTCCTCATATTTGTCTTCTTTTTGAGAGTACTGTAAGAGAAGTAGAATAAAAATTTCAGAGTAGAAATTACTCACACAGACAATACCCCCCCACACACATTTAATCTTACATCGAATATTCTCTTGGATTTAATGTACTGAATGGTCCATGAGAAAGAGCAAGGCCCATTTCTGACCAACAGGTCCTTAAAATTCACAAATCAATGTCCTTAGAGCCACGACACCCTCAGATTAGAATCCTCCAGGACCTTTATTTCTCAAGTAGACCTAAGCTTTGATCTTGTTTAGATCAATCCAGGGAGCTATTTTTCCTTCTTCCTGCTTAATGAGTAGGTATAGCGACACCCCAAGGCCACAAGGCTAAAACAGTCCTACATGACGGTAAAGACAAGTCATTTGTCTTGCTTGCTCATTAGGTCTCAGATCTGATGATAGAAAACCTATTAGGACCCATGATTACTACCATTCAGCACAGCAGTATCAGCCTGAGGAGAACATGAGCCCAAGCCTCTGAGACCATGAAATTATTTTGACCGAAGCAATCAAAGCGCACAGGAATTAGCATTAAACCCAGAATCGGGATAGAGGGTAGGTGGGTAGGAAGAGGATACTTCTCACTGGATTATATAAGGAATGGGTTTCTCCAGTCTTTCACCAAGGGCAGGGCTGGGGCCAGGCCCCAAAGCCTGTCACTTTCACAAACCAGCCCCTACCTTCTCCGCCTGAGCCTCAAGAGACTTGAGGTTGTTGGTGACATTCTTCAGCTCCTCCTCCAGCTCAGAACACTTACTGTGAATATTTTAAATACCGCAGGAGAGGAAAGGGGAAGAAGAGAACAAAAAAAAAGGGAGAGAGATACACAGACATGAATTGAACCTATATGTAGAGAGTTGGAAGGCATACTGGGGAAAAGAGAAGTTCCCAGATAATCTGAGCAAGCATCAACCCTCCTCCCTCTACCACAGAACATGTCAGGAGCTGGACCCTCCTGGGCTGGGACTCAGCATGTTTGGATACTAATAAAGAAAACACTTGAAAGAAATCACTACCAGGAATAAGTGATAACTGCTACCTGGGGTGGAGGTAGGAACGGATGCCCAACCCAAATTGACCCCCAAATCACCCAAGGGAAGGAGAGACCCTGTGGAGAGGCAGTGAAGCAACTAGGAAAGAAGAGATGAAATATGCCAAGTAGGTGGAAGAGAATGGAGCACTCCATGAAGAGATGAGAAAGCACTGAACAAATCAACCAGTGGAGGGGAGGCAGCTGCAAAACAAAAACAAAACCAAACAAAACCACACCATCCATATAACGTCTCTGTGGGTTTAATGGTTAGTACCTTTTCTTCAGCAGCACTCAGACACTTCAGGTTCTGGTCCATCAGTCTGATCTGCTCATCCATCTCTCGGCAACGGCTGTTAGTGATAGTCACGGGGATCGCACAAGCCAGGTTGTGGGGAGGGAGAAAGGTCAAAAAGGAACACAGCAAGAAAACAAGCAGCAAAATGAAAAAAAAAAAAATTCAAAAAATGAGAAGAGAACACCACCATGATCATGATATGTCATGTCTGGGAGAGAGAAGCACAAATATATATGCGACAGCACTGACTTTGTTATACAAGGCCCAGAAGGTGCCAACACGGGAGCAGTTTGTGTCTGCCCTTGCCCTAAAGTTCCCAGATTGGCAAAGTGGTAAAAACACAGACAGATCTTAAGTCAGTACAGCTACTTCAATGCCCCAAGGAGAAACAGACCCTGGGTGGAAGGAGACCAGTAGGGCCTTCCAGTTAACAGTGCAACATCTGTTAGTTTTTATTTTTCCTCAACTGGCAAACTCTCCCTACAAAAAATAAGGAAGCCTCATTGTTCACCTGTCACTAATCAAGAGAGTAAGAAAAGCCCCAAGCCATTCTTAGGGCCTAAAAAAGCACTATAGATGACGCCCACTCTCTAGGCCCTGTTTAACAAGGTTCAAGGAATGCTAGTCTATTCACATTAGTGCCCAAGCCAAAGGGGAAGGGACAGAATGGTACAGCAAGATTTGGGGAGCAAGATACTCACGACTCTGCCAGCTCAGCTCGTTCCTCTGTGCGCTCCAAGTCCCCTTCAATAATCACCAACTTACGAGCCACCTACGGGAGAAGACCCAGGTACAGCTCAGTGCAGCAAAGATGGAGCCATTTCCTGCTCACAATTCTTTTCAGAGACCTGGGGTCACTGAGGAGAGAGGGACAAATGAAAGGTGTCTTACCTCTTCATATTTCCTATCTGCCTCTTCTGCGATGTGCTTAGCTTCTTTGAGTTGGATTTCCTGAAGTTCCATCTTTTCTTCATCTTTTAAGGCTCGGTTTTCAATAACCTTCATACCTCTGCCAGAAACAGTAAGGACAAATGTAGCACTCTCAGGAGTCTGTCATCAGCTCCACTCCAAGGGACCCAGAACTAAGCAGTTTAAAGCCCATTCCTCCCTGCTTACCACTTAAAAAGAATTCCCATAGCATTCCCTCCACCTTAGTTTAATTGCTGTTTAAAACCTTTTCTTACAATAACACACACTTATCGAGAAATATTCAAGTGTAGAGTCTAAGAGCATAAACCAAAAAGAGTCTCCCCACTTCTTGTCCTGCCCATCAGAGGCAATCTCTTACTTCACAATCCTTCCAGAAATGTGTTTTATATAGAAAAACTGTAAAAAAACAAAACAAAACAAAAAAAACTCATCCCCACTTGCCCACACTCCAAAGGAATCACCTACTGCACCATTCTGCAATTTGTTTTCCTCACTTTCTATAATTTGGACACTACTCTGTAACAGCATACACATAGCTGTCATATTCATTTTCACAGCTGCACTGTGTTAATGTACTCCCAATAGGGCATTTCTGATTCTGAAAAGCCTTAGTTTGATCCCACGCAAGCCATCACACACCTTTGTTCTAGCTTAACTTACACGTGGCAAGGAGCCAATTGGCTATTTTCAACAAAGATGGGTTGTGATTTGATTCAAGAAGTGCGGCTCTCAACCCTGGGCACACATTAAAATTATCAGAGGAACTTCAAAAACATCAATGCCCTCTCGTAATGGATTCTAATTGATCTGGGGTGGGATTCAGCATTCTGCTATTTTTAAACTTGTCAATGATCCCCACCTCTCACTCCCATGATTCTAATAGTGCAGCTAGGGTTGAGAGAGCTTATTAAAACACTGATTGCTGGGCTCCACCGCTACAGTCTCTGATTCATACATCAAGGGTAGGAGCTGAGAATCTGAATTTCTATCAAGTTCCCAGGTGCTGCTGGTCTGGGATTTCACTTGGAGAACCACTGCTTCCGGAGGACTAATCTCACAAATGAGTTCATGATTCACTAAGTGGAGGCTGTCGTGGTGACCCCATTTAAGGATCATTAGGTCAATTTATAGAGTAGCGCCCATTACAAAAGGGTGACAGGGTCTAAGTAATCCCTACTCTGTCTTCAAGCGGAGAGAATATGCAGAACAGAAGGAATAGGATCCTGTAAGATAGGTTACTGTTTTTAAAAATAGGTCTATGAGGAAATCTTCATCACAGCCATTATGAACTTTTGAAGTCCACACCTTATCAAGCCCCTCTACACACCTCTCACTCTCATCAGCAGCTTTCTCAGCTTCCTCCAGCTTTTGCAGGGCAGTGGCCAGGCGCTCCTGAGCGCGGTCCAGCTCCTCTTCAACCAGCTGGATCCGACGGTTCAAGGAGGCCACCTCAGCCTCAGCCTGTGTTTGAATGAAAGAATGGGAAAACGAAGCAGGGGTATGGTGAAAAGAAGCAGAACTATGACAGTAAGATTGGGGTTGACTACCACGAGGAAGCCAGAGTCTTGCTAGAACCTGTCTTAGCTCAGATGCATGTAAGATCTAGCAGATATGAATATATATATATATTTCCTCCCTTCCCCATCAAGAAACTCCCATATGTTTCACAGGAAGAGTGTTTTAAAACTCAGTTCCTTGCCCAGCCCAGTGTCAGTTAGTACCACCCCCTTTCTGGACTCAGTTCAAATTCCTGAACATACTAGTGTCCGGAAGGTAGCCAGTGAAGGGTTCCTTGCCTGGGCTCTGGCTTAGAGGTGTGCCTCACTCTTCAGCAACTTTCTTATAAGTGTCTCATAAAGTGGAAAAATAAATACACAAGGTTTCCTAAAGAGGGAATCCTGGATTATCTATTAATTTGTTGCTTAACTCAAGTTGTTAACCCTCTTATCACCTTACCCTAATATACCAGGAGGATGACTAGGCAAGAGAATGTTTTCCAGAATAACCTTCCAGATCAGAAAGCAAAAGGATGAAACATTGGGATACCTACTGCCCACGCCCGAAACTTGCTCCCCAACCCCCATCTTTTTAAAGTTGACAACAAGGAACTTCTGGCTAAAGTTATCTGCTTTGATGACATTACAAAAAAAACCGAAAAACAAAAAACGGGGCAGAATAGGTGGTTTCCTCTATGCCCACCATCCCACCTCCAAATTTCTGAACTGTGACTCCTTTCTATTCCTCTAGTCATCTCTTAGCCTCTCCCTCCAGTACAGCTTATTGACAGTCCTCTCCCTGGCCTCCACTCCACAATAAAGCACAGGCTAGAGTCCAAGTAATCTCATGTCTCCTCATTGGCAATGGAATGAGAAACAAGGAAAGAAGGCAGCCTGCGTGTGGATGAATTTTACTGATGGAAAAGCCTCCTTCCTATGACTGCTTGTCCCCTCCCCACACCTTTACCGGTGGCAAGTAGGCTGAGTGCCCACAACCATACAAGAATTTAAGCTACCCAGTTCAGATGCTTATCCAAGTGGTTGGTAAACATGATCTCTCTTCTACAGCCCAGATCGTGCCTGAATTCTATTACCCTGATTTCCTCCTGGCAGTCAGGGGTGGGGGGAGCTATAGAAATTATCTGGGCCACCAGCCCCTATGGGGAGGGTTATAGCCCCAAAGACTCCTGTTAAGAATCAGGTTATTTGGCACAAAAATTTCCAAATACAAACATGGAAGGTTCAAGGGACTAGGGCGCTGGGGCTATATAACCACTGACCTACAGGAAAAGAAAACTGAGAAGTCTACATAAGTTAAAATTACTAAGAAACCTGTGTCTCTAACTGTACTATTCAAAATACCACAAAGACAAGTATTCTCCAGTCCTGTCTCTTCCAGGAAAACAGATGTCCCCTAGGACAACACACATTTCACCTCACAAGCTCAAAAAGGCCGACAGGTCAAGATTACGAGAACAAGTTAGGCTATCAGGCAAGAACTATGGAACACTGTCTGTACAATGATTTACCCCACCCACCTCCCCCTTCAGATGCCTAGAACTAAAAAAAACGAAGAATGGAACCAGATTTGGAGGAAGCTCATGAAATCTAAGTCCCCATCCATCTCACCAGTAGCTACCCAAATGGAGTAGAAGATAACAGGCTATGGGGGTGGGGGTGTACAGTTTCCATGACAACAAGCTGGCTCAGGCAGTTTCTCCCACAAATCAGCATTTACAATAGAATTCTTCGCAAGGCTGAAAAGGGAGGTGGAGAAAACACATTTTGGTGACCAAGAGCATGCGCACATCGACGGAGCCTGTGTCAAAGGCAGAATCCACCATGGGATTCCTGCAAAAGCTTCAGAGACCCTGTGGTGGGGGAGGAGGGAAGGTCAGTCACTGTTCTCTTTTTTCTCCTCCCACAGAGGATCGGTTCTCTTTATAATGAAACAGAAGCTTCCAGAATCAAGATCTGTTACTATGTTTAAAAGAATAACAGAAGACACTTGACTTTTCCTTCAAGCCAGAACCTATGCACAATTGTCCCTTTCAGGTCAATCAAGAGGAACCAAGAGATTGAGTTTGACTTGTAAACCAGAATGGGAAACATTTAGCTTTATGCTATTCTAATCATCCTAGGTTCAGGAGGCCCAGATGTAGTTTTGATCTTTCAGCCCACCCACCTCTGCCCAGCTTGGAGGATACGCTCTGAGGTTCTTCCTTCAGCTAATAAGGATTCTCCACTGCCTGGGAAGCAAAGATCCCAAGGGGGTGGGGGTGGGGGTGACCATACGACAAACAACACAGCAGCGATTCAGTCACATTAGATGGCTGACGACAACTTCAGCTATGAAATGCGTTTGGTTTAAATGCTACCGTTCTCCACACCAAAGAGATCTCCCAAGCTCACCACATCCCCCAGTCTCCCAGGGCAAGAAACTAACAGGGCACTGGTGTGGTGGGGGGGGGGGGGGGGGATCAGGGCAAATGACAGAAGGGGATTAGCCTATATCTGGCATTCTGCCACTCTGGGGTTTCTCTTTTTAGAAAAAGCCACAGATGAAAGTCAAAGGAAAGCAGTACTGTAAAAGTTAGGCCTGAGCCCTGCGAGTAAAGGACCGCTCCAGTTCCCTGTGTTCACAAATGTATCTACCCAGGGAGATACTGTGTCCTTGGGGACTTTAAATTTCACCAAAGGGGAGGCAAGTTGGTAGGAAGGGAGTAGAGCTATCTGCCCCAGAGTAAACAAAGGTGGAGCCTAAGGCAGGCACTCAGCGCAAAGGGCTATTTGTCTCTCCCCTAAGACTGTGTGCTCTAGTGTGAGGGGAAGAGAAGGTAATCAGCAGGAAAGCAAATCTAAACCAAAGAAAGGTGATAAAATGTGTTGCTTGGTCCTCCAGACCCCACAAATAGGAGAGAGCCACACAATAGTCAGACATCTTAAGCCCCTCAAGAAAACAGGAATTTGGGAGTAAGGCCAGAATCGAAACTGCTGTTTAAAGTTCACTCATTCTCTCAATAGTATTCCTAAATTTTTTAGATCAGAAAAAAAAAAGAGAGAAATACCAAGGGGAGTTAGGAGAGAGGTATTAAAAATAGATAAAGTGAACTATACACTTAAAAATGGTCGAAATGGTAAAACTTTATGTTCTGTATATTTTTACCACCACAAAAAATAGATAAGGAAAAAGACTGCATTTAAATATCATGTTGCCATCTGTTAAAGTTTAGCAAGAAGTGTAAAGGAGATTCCAAAATCGGAAGTAGATTTGACAAGGTGCTATATTATAAAAGGTCAGTCTCCAGGTTAAAAGCAGAAAAGAAAAGATGGATCCCAGAACAACTCCAGTCTCAGCTTGGGACTCATCCAGCTTCACAACAAGGAAGCTGGTTCACACAAAGCAACCAGAAAAATAATTAAGCGGCAATCCCACTAACAGCATGCGATACCATCAGAGAGTACTGAGCTTCCACCTTCAGAGGAGGGAGGAGCCTGCAAAACCCACATTCCAGAATGCCCTAAGAGGACAGGTAGCCCATGCACCCCCTCGCTCCCCCCCAGGTGTCTCCTCCTCAGGAGGGGTTCAAAGCTCACTAGAACAGAAAGTCAAAAGATTAGGCTCCCTCAAGCTGGGGAGTACAAGATACTGGTTTCATCAATATTTAACTATCACCCTACTTCCCCATCTGAGGTCTTCCTCACTAGACCTCAGCTCAGTAAGCAAATCTACAGGCCCGGAGGGAGTAGCTCAAGAAACATCTGAAGTTGCTCATTCTGCTGCCCATCACCCCAGAGTCAGCAAGGGTGGGAAAAAAGGGAACCATATTTTCCTGCAAGGAAAATTACCAAATCCTGGTGGGTGTGGGGGCAAATGTGATTATCATCTACCCTAGAACTATTCCTAGGATGCACACACACTTAAATGTTGAGCCCAAGACTCTGCAGCTGAACACATGGCTAGTTCCTTCAGCCATCTTCTGTCTTCCCCTTTAAGGGGATCTGGTCTCCAGGACAAAGGAGATGAGAAAGTGTCACTAGTCATAAAGAGTCACCCAGCCAGTCCATCTCACATGAATTGATAATTAGAAGTTACTAGCATAATGAACAGAGGAAAAATCCAGACAGAAAAAGGTGACTGAGAAAGACAAGCTTCCAGCATTTCCACGCCTAGCTGTAAAAAGAAATGAGTATTCTAACAACCTTTAAGGGGCAGCCGCCACACCCCTTTCCCCAAAAAACATAATTCTCAGCCACTCCCCAGAGGAGCAGCCAAAAAGGAAAAAAACAAAAACCAAAAAACCTTACCAAGGGAAAGAACAACACAGAATACCAATAAACCACAAGAGTTCTTTCATTAGGTTTTCAAATTTTAGCAACAGTTACTTTCCTCTCCAGCGTGAAGAGCCTCCAAAACCAAAGCCTCAACTTAAATCAGCTCCACCCACTACACTACACCCTAGACCTTCTAAACAGAAAGCAGTTTCAAGAATCACCATTCATTCCATCAACATTTGATGTTCCAACTTTCAGTTGAACAAACATTTATTGAACTTAAAAAAAAAATGGTGGATGAAAATTAGGAAAGTAGCAGAGTAACATCACCAGAGTCCCCTCGGAACTCATTATTCTGTCTCTATCAACTATACTGTCTGGTCAACCAGAAACCTTGACAGAAATTGGCACTCCAGCCGATTCTCTGCCAGATACACTCGCTTATCAGCTCGGCTTGGAAGTAGTGTTCTTAACTGGTTCAGCTTGCAGTGATCACACTTCAGCAGTAAAGGCCTGAATCTGGCAGAAAGTTTCTGCTTTCCAGGTCATCACGGGTAGAGCCAGACAAGTTTTGTTGCCTCCTATATTTGCACTAACATAAGGAGTGACAAGTACCATCTCCTCCCCGCAGCTTCACGTGGATGGAGAGTGGGTTTTGCAGTTGCAAAGGCTCCCCGTAATAGGAAAGGGCCCCAGCCGGAGGACGGGAGGCGGTGCTGTGGCCTCAACCCCCTCAAGGGAGGGCACCGTGCTTCCTCTCAGTCGACTGCTGCCTCATTTCCTGAGCAGGAGGAGGGAGCGGAAAAGCTGCCAGCAGGCCAGGCCGGGGGCTTTCCGGTGGTTCCCACCCCCCAACCCCCACCTTTTCACACTAAGTTCGACCCTGCCCCTCCCAGACCAGAGATGCACCCACCTACTCTTACCCCTTGGGCCGGAAACCTCAAACGAGAGCAAAGTTCCCCCCAACACACAGTTCATGGGGAAGTGGGGGAGGGAGAGGACGCTGAGCCCCTCCCCCGGCCGCGCCCGGCTCGAGGGACTGAATGAATGGGCTGGGAGAAAAGAGGAGGAGGAAAACCACTCCCCAGATCCCGGGAGGCTCAATCCTTCAAAGGTCAAGCCTGCTCGGCCAAGCACCCATTCCCCACTAGCCCGCTTGATGTCCAAACGAAGCTAAGCCCCACCCATCCTCCAGACTTCAACTTCATCTCTGAGTCTGCCGGCTCCCTGAGGGCTGTGCTCCACCGCAAAAAAAGGGGCCCACTCCGGGGTCCCAGCTATTCCAGCGCCTGCCCCTCCCTCACGCGCCTCGCCCTCTCGTACCTGTTCCCGGGCCCGCCTTTCTCCCTCCACTTCCCGCTGGAGGCGCTCGGCCCTCTCCTCTGCATCATCGGCCTGCTGCTGCAGAACCTGGATCTTGCGCTTCACCGCCTCGATGGTGGTGGTCCCGGCCATGGTGCCCACCCTGCTGTTGCTCACGCTCGGGTTCCTGCCTCCTCCGCTCGGCGTTGCAGCCGCCTCTCACCCCTACTTCCGCCTGCTCCGCCCTGAAATACCGGAACTCACCCACCCGCCCGGATGTGACGCCACGGCAGCCGCGCCCTCCCACCGCCAGGCAGGCGGGAAGGCAGTCCACTGGAGGGAGACCCGCGGCGGGGAGCGAGGGGCGGGGCCTCCCCGTCGCCCTAGGCGACCGCTCCCGGCCTTCCCTTGGGCCAGTAAAGGGGGGCGGGGTTGGGAAGAGGCAGTGTTACCATGGTAACCAGAAGGCGCGTCTAGTCTAGGCTCTCGGGCCAGGCAGGCTGCCACAATGGTTGGCCTACACGTAGTGTGCTGCCCTTACACTCCCGCAGTTGACCCCTCACCCTCCCAATGCTGACTCGCCACCACCTACCCGATAGGGTACCCGGTGTCCTCTCCACAAGATAAACATCCTACAAGCCTCTGCTTCCACCCACCCCGCACAGTCTCCAAAACCAGGTAGTAAGAAAAGCCTAGACGTTCTGGGCCTCATCTTCAAGAGAACCCCACTCTGCGGCCTCCTCTCACAGTCTGCTCAGGTAGGTTCTCTCCCATCTCCTGAAAGTCAATAAAGGGGATTATGGGGGTGAAGAGATGGGCAGGTTGGCAAAGTTCTCATTCTATTTGGCATCAGTTATGAACTTAAGTGTTCTACTTAGAATACTGGTCTTTTCCTGTTACTTCTGAGAGTCAGTATGCAGTAGTGATTAACCAACCTACCAACCCCTCCAAACCTGGAATGATTCAGGACTAGGTAATTAATCATCGCTTATAATTCCTTTTGTAGGTGAGGAAGATATCTTATGCCCCCATTTTATCAGGAAGGAATCTTCTATTACAGACTGCTGTTACCAGATGCTTGAAGCAACAGCAAGATGAGTGCCTGGAAAACTATACTGTGGAACAGAGCCTCCATTCTGTGTTATAACTTTCACCAATTTCACTGCCACTTCTGTGACCAGGTACCCCAAGGAGCTATTTATGAGTTAGAAACTGTCCCTACAGGCATTGCCATGCAGGAGTTTTGGAAGCACAGTAGTAAAGAGACTCGAGAATTTTATTATCTTCCCTTTTATGTCTTTGTATTCCTCCCACCTTCCCAGTAAGTAATAGTAATAAATCTCTCCACTGGTGCAACTCTCTTTCCCCCTAGAGAATTAGGGTGTGGGACAGAATTTAGAATTAAGAATCCTAAACCCTGGAAGATTGGTAGGCAAGACAGATGCTGCCCTCAATGCCTGGTTCTGAGGACACTTCCTCTGGAGGCTGTGTCTTCTTATCTCCTTTTAGAAATACTAAGCACTGAGACTATTCAGAGGACACAATTCAGACAATAAGTAATGTGCTTGGTAGAGTAACCTGCACACTTTGATTTTTTCCCCCCAAGAATCAGGAAGGAAAAGCAGGGTTCAAAGCCTCAGTAAACTTTACCCTAATGGCTTAAGAATTTTTCAAACTGTCTTTGGGGAAGCCTGATCAGAGGGACTATGGAAGCAGAAATGAGACTGTCATCTGGGTGTTGATCGGCAGGGGGCACTATTGCACCCACTTGCCCTAGTGAAGAAGCAGACTGGCCTCATCTTAGACACACCAAAGGGGTGTTGAGAACACCACTGCATTCCTGAGGCTGGTAGATTTGAACAGATAATCTTCTCTTGATCCAGGGAAACAGGTGGATTGACTCCTGATAGCCTTTAAAAAAGCATGACGGATGGGCAGCGAGGGGCCCAGTGCTATTGTTTTCCTGGTGACCAACAATACAACAACATATCAACAGGTGTATATCTCCATCCCTGTCCCTCCTCCCCCATCCCTTCCACCTCCTGTCCTTAAAAAAGGGTGTTATGACTCTATGTCCTACCCATTACCCTCCTCTTTCCTTTTGTTTTACCCTGAACAGCTTCTGATTTCATCTCAGACTGAAAGGACCTTAGATATAGTTGCACAAAAATGTGAATGTTCTTACTGCCACTGAAGTATACATGTAAAAATGGTTAAAACGGCAAATTTTATGTTGTGTATATTCTGCCACAATTATTTAAAAAAAGGCCTTTAGACAAACTCAGGGAGTAAAAAAATGAAGTTTGGACTGACTTTGCCATAACCTTGCCCTTTCTTTGTTCAAACAGTCCTAGCAAATCCTACGCTTTCCAGAAAGGCTTCTCAGATAACCAGAACTCCCTATGTAAACATGTGGTTATTAACTCCCTGCCCCCTCTCTTCCCCTTGTATCTACATCAAAGTAATATGCTCTGTTTACTTGTTTATTAATCTCAAGGGCAGAAGCTGAGTGGTGAACTGCCTTTGTACTGGACAGAGCACCCTCCCCCCAAAGATGTGTATATTATGTTGCTGATGACTCTGTCTCTTGCTCTCTCCTTTAAACCTTGTTGCCTCCTCCTTATTCAATGCTTTTCTGTATTCCTATAAACATCCCACTTTCCTTCTTTGACCCTTTGAGGCAGGAGTCAGCAAACTTTTTCTGTAAAGGGCCAGATAGTCAATATTGGTGTGGCAACTACTCCATTGTAGGGAGAAAGCCAGTACACAATATGTAACTGAATGGGCATGGCTATGTCCCAATAAAACTTTGTACAAAACCAGGCTGTGGCAAGATTTACCCCACAGGTAGTAGTTTGCTGACCCCAGCTTTGAGGAAAGCTTTCTTCCTGCTTCCACCTTAACCAGAGCTAACAGATTTTTGCCTCCTGCCCACAACCGGCCGCTTCTATTCTTGTTCTCCTACATATCTGTGAGGGTGCTTATCGACTTGTTGGAAAAGGTAACAAGGGGGAGAGAAGTTGAATGCATTTTTCACCCACACATTATATATTTAAATGGTTTTTGCTGGATTCCTATATAAATATGAGAAGCTTCTTTCAAATGAGTATACTAAATAGTCTAGGTGGGAGATGACTGTGTGTGTGCGTGTGTGTGTGTGCGTGTGTGTGTGTGTCCTAATACACACACACGCAGCTTAGGACAGACAGAATTTATCCCCATGAAACTCCTTTATCTTCCCAATGATATTGGTATATTGTCTGGAGCTTCTATGTCATTCTCTTTCTCCCAAGATCTCAGGTTAGACTTGTTCTTTTCATTGCTCCTGGAAGCACCTCCTTAAGTCCACATACTAGCTGTTTCAACCTAAGGACTTTCCCAGAGAGTTGTTACCCAACATCTCACAAAACTGTTATTAACCTGACATTGCAGCAGTTTGTGAAAACCTCTATCTCCATGCCTGTTTATTGGAACCAGAGAGATCTATCCATCTATACCTGGAATCTAGGTTAGGCAACTCCAGCAGACCATGAAGCACCTGCCCAAAGCCCTGGGGGTAACCAATGTTTTTTGCAGTTTTTCAGGAAGGAAGAATTAGTAGTTTGCAGTGGCCTGAACTTTTGGAAACTATGAATATATATAATGTGTATGATCCACTTTGTGTCTCTGATCTCTAGCATAATATAGTCAACAACGCTTATCACTTCCCTGGGCCACAGAAAGTGGTGGAAAGCCAAAGAGGAGCTCAGAAACCTAACAGCAAAGAGGCCAAATGGGAGGATCCAAAAACATTTGTGAATGGCCCACTCTGTCTCTTTAGCTATTTTCCAAAACCAAATGCAGTTTTAAAAAATATGCTCCAATTTTCCTATTAACTCAGTACTGAGAATTGACTGTATTTCCATCAATACCAGGACATTCTTTTGTTGCTGTTAAGACTCCTATGTTAATTTTCTTCCAAAAGTCTTCCCTATGTGGTCTCTCATTTATCTTTGTGGTAAACTTCAAGGTTGAAGATGAAGGAAAGTAGGTGATTATGGAATAGCATGAAGCAGAAAAGAGAATTTCATTTTCAAATGGGAAAATTCAGCCCCACAGAAGCTGGGTAGTTTAGTCAAGGTCACAGAGTAAGGTCTGGTGGTGATACATTTACCCTCTAAGATTCCTTCTTATTTCTATTATAGTCTATCATTCTAAGATCCTCCCTGCTGCCCTATGAGCAGTGCTTACTATGGCATCTCCGTGGCATGAGGGCAGATGCCCACATTTGCCAAGATAAATAAACCCATATAGGGCCAGGGTCAATGTGACCTCCTTTGTCCCATTGTGAAATCTGAACTGGCTTTGCTGGGGAGTTGAGAGATGAGAGTTTCCCTATTAATACACATATCTACGTGTCAAGCCTTGGACACAAAAGCTAAGAATGTGGCCTAGGGGAGGAGGTGGGATAAGTGATAGCAGTTTGGACTTGGAGTCCCCTCCCTTTGTCCAGGTCCTGGGAAAGATAATTAAATTCCTGGGTTGGGAGTGAGACACAAATCAGACTTCTACATATCTTTAAGAAAGAAAATATATGCCATTACAAGGGTCAGCATGTGGCTATATGCAAAAATGTATGTGGGCATCTATGTCTGTGTTCTGTGAATCCACAAGTATGTATATGTCTGAATGTGTTTGGAATTTAGTCATGTTAACATGGAGGTCTGTGTGTATAGATTAAACCCATCCCCCATCTTTCCAATACTCACATCAGCTGCCTTCTTCTCTGCCAGCTCCAGCTTCTCCTGGGCATCCTTCAAAGCTTCAGAGTACTTGTCCAGCTCATCTTCTGTCCCTTTCAGCTTCTTCTGCATGGCTGCCAGCTCATCTTCCAGCTATATAAGCCCCAAGAGTCACACACAAGACATACATACACAACAGTGCAGGCTCAGACCCTGGGCTCTTGAGCTCTGACAGACCCCTGTCCAGCCTCTATGTTACCATCCCGAGAGAGACACACTTTCTCCCCAGTCACTTCTAGTCAACTGCCCCAGGAGTTATACTATGTCCCTGGCCTGTGACCCTACGGTATCTGATCCTAAGATGATGACCAAGCCATGCTGGTCTTTCATCTAAGACCCTGGGATTTTAAATATCTCAGGGTGTAGATGCCTGCGACTCCATTTAAGGGAAAAGAGCTTGCATACCAAGCTCTCACCTTTTCTTTTAGAAATCATGGGTTTTTCTAAAACATGATCTACTCCCACTTAAATCTAGCAAACATACTGTAGCTCAGAAGGGGCCTCTGACTTTCCCAAGGTCACACAGGCAGTCTGAGGCAGATACCCTAGATGTCCTCTGCCCATCCAGTGAGGCTGGGGAAAGAGTCCCTCCCACCCAAAGAACAAGTTGGCACCAGTGGTCACTGCCTTTCCCATGCAAACTCTCTTTCATCTCACAGTCTTGTTCAGCAGCAGGTGAGAGAGATCAATGCCAGGGCCTACCTGTTTACTTCTTTCTTCTGCCTGCTTTTGCTCAGCTTCAGCTTGCTCTGCCCGATCCAGAGCATTCTCCTTGTCCAACTTCAGCATCTGCATCTTTTTCTTGATGGCCTCCATCATGAGCAGTGGCCGTTGGTGAGCTCACCTGTGAACACTGGAGAATTGGAGACTAGGGCAAGAAAGGAGGGGCTGCTGACAGAGTGTCTAGGAGTTCCCCAGACTTGAACCTTTATTTCTGCTCATGGCTCCACCTCTTGTTCCTAATATGGTCTTTCCAGCTTCCTCCACCCCATCATTGTTCTCCTGGGAGAACACAGGGTGAGATACTTTGATGGACTGACATCACCAGCAAAGAAAAAAATTGAGGAACAGCTGAGGCTGATTTTAGACAATGGAAAGTGGGGGAGGGGAGAGGCACTCCCTGACCCTGAAACTTTCCACTCACTCTGAGCACCTCTATGGGTGTTTTAAAAGAGCAGGGAGAGGGGAGGGGAGAACATTGAAATAGCAAAGGGGACTTTGGCAATTCTAGAATGGTAGTTTTCACCCAGAGGGTCCTAGTTACCCTTCTGCTTCCCCCTTACTGTCACCTGGACTGTGTTGGATGCTGATCAAACTCCACTGGTTGAGTTTTACCTTTCGATTCCTGGTATTCAGGGAGCTTGAGCAACAGTGAAGAGGGGAGGTCACTCATGATCCCTGACAATTCCCCCAGATCGCCAGATCAAATTCCTGTGCTATTTTGAGAGTCTCTATTTGGCAGAGAGACATCATTCCTCCCCCTTAAGAGCCACAGGGATGGAGTAAAAGGGTAGGGTTGGGATCTGGAAGACCATCCCAGAGCTTCAAGAGG
Source organism: Equus quagga (assembly GCF_021613505.1). Taxonomy (NCBI): domain Eukaryota; kingdom Metazoa; phylum Chordata; class Mammalia; order Perissodactyla; family Equidae; genus Equus; species Equus quagga. The sequence continues at coordinate 39,202,456 of NC_060279.1, read as the reverse complement.
GGTGGGGAGAGAAGCAGGGGAGGGTCAGAGTAATCCAGATGGGATCATGTCCTCTGTTTCCCCATACTGATCTTTAAATAGAACTTTTATACCCACACAGACTGAGGTGTTGCTGTCTTCTCTTCTCCCCATCCTCTGCTCCCTTCTTACCGCCCACCCCCACATGCTCACCACCATAATCATCATTACCAGCTCTGTTCTCCCCAGCTTAGTTCCAGGCCATGTTCATTCTTCTACTTGGGGCCTCATTACTGACAAGTGGCAATTGCTCTCAGTACACTGGCACCATACAATCTGAGAATATGCCAGAGGAGAGGTGGGCACTGTTCAAGGTGACCAGAGCTATCAAGGAAGAATATAAATGGCTCTAATTAGTCATTATGTCAAGGATAGATGGGTAGTGTTAACGCTAAGCCCCAGTAGCGGGGTAACTGAGACACCCACCAGGGCAAAGGGCAAAATTGAAGTCTACTCTTGAGAGCTTCCAGTCACTGGAGGCAGATAGGCAGATAGACCATCAACTGATTCTTGAAGGAAAGCAGAGAAACCAAAGCCCCCTACTGTGGGACTAGGGCAAAAGAAAGCCCAGGGACAGGAAGCAGTGGATAATAAGTAGAGAGAGGGGGGGTTGAATAAGGAGGAGAAAAATACAAGGACAAGAGAAGATCAGAGATATATCCCTTCTAGTATAAGGGAGACATATAGGAAAATTTCATACTCGAATTCCAGCTCTCTCCTGCTCCCATACTAGCCCTCCAGCTTAAGACTGAAATCCATGTAGGTTGCAGCCACTAGTCTTCTAAAGGTGTCCTGGAGAGAAGAGATTCAGTAAAAAAGACAGGAGCCCCAGAGCCCTGGAGGTTGAGGTAGAAAAGAGTGTGATGCCAAAGCGCCCACTGCTGTAAGAATATGTTTGACATTTAGTTGGTTTCTAATTAAACAACCCAATATCAAACATATCACACAGAAGCAGGCAGGAGAGCTTTGGTGGTCATCTGCCTTCCCCACACTGCAAAGAAAGGACAGAGCAGAAACACCAGGCACCAAGCATGGCTAGACGGAGAGCCATCTCCCTAGGGAAGGGCACCAATCCCTGCTCTTTGCCTCCCAAGACAGCTGGCTCTTACTCATCTGCCTTTCGTGCCATCCCTGTCTCAGCTCCTTTCCTACCAGTGCCTGGCCTTTGCTGGATCACGTTGGCCTAAACTAGGGAGAATATCTGGCAGGGCTCCACGTCCGGGCACCTATCCTTCCTAAAAGCTCCCATACAGAGCTTCTCCCCCTGATGTCACGGCCCCAGCGCCCAGAGGATCAGCAGTGTCAGCAGCTTCTTGTCAGCCTAGCCACCTGCTCTCCTCAACTCCCTTCCAGCTGCCCTAAGGCTTTCTGGGGATGGAGGAGGGGGGCTTGTACATCCTGCTTTACCTTTCCAACAGAACTCCTAACCTTTCCATATCACCCCCACAAGACTGGTGAGGGCCTTTCAGTGACACCATCCTGGAACCCTCCCACTCTTAAGTACTATAGATAAATAGCCATGAGAAACTTCCAGAATGCTTGGCTGCTTCTTCCCACCATCTTGTCCCTTCTCACCTTCTCCCCATGTCCTCCAGGCATTCTCCTTAAAGTCACCCTTGGATGTTCAGAAGAGAAGAGTGACCTCTCTCACTGGCAGGCTCCAGCAGGTTCCAGAGAAGACTTATGGTCTCCCCTGCCCAGCAGAATTGAAACTAAGACTTTAGGAGATCAAGGGTGAAGGAGGAAACCCCCTCTTGCCAGAAAGCAGCCTGCAGTCCTTAGGACTCTCCTCTTCTGGGGCTTTTTACAGCAAGAACTCCTGGGCTGGCTTCTCTAAGGGTTGTCCCTCACAGGGATCCAGCCTGGTTCCTTTCTGAGGGGTTTTTCTTCTAAAGAGAATCAGGTCTGTTGAATGTCATGTGGCAGGCAGATGCTTCTTTCTACTGTGGCAGAAAGGAGCCTGGGTTATAGCTGCAGTGGGGAGTGGGGGGCTTGGGTGGAAGTGTGGGGGTGGGAGGAGAATGCTCTGCTTCAGCCCCCAGGCCTGTTCCATGTGTCCTTGTTCTCATTAGTCCAGACCACCCCCACCCCCCGCCCCGCATACACACACAAATTCATACACCAACTCCACAGTGCCCTTGATCTAGATCGATAGCTTGTCCCAAGCCCCAGTCAATTCCTGTTGTTTGGCTCTTGCCTTCCAGGGGAAGACTAACAAATCGGCGTACAAGCCCCCAAGGTAGGTATTGTCTTATGTCCTTGTTCCTTTATGGCTTTCAGTGGGAGTGTGTGTGTAATTTTTACTTTCTTGATTGTCCTTCCTACCTTAACCCCCGCCCCACCCCCACTCCCAAATTTTAGTTCCCTTCTCTGGGAAACTTGACTACCCTGGAGAACCAGGGGGTGGAGGGAAAGAGGCTGGGAAAGGGACTAGCAGGAATAGGAAGGACTTTAGTGTTTGGGGCACTAGGGGAACAGAGGCAGAGACTGGGAATATTGATGTAGGGAGGAGCAGCTCTCTTAGGAGGAGACTTTGGATAGTATAACTAGGCAGAAACATCAGATGACCTCCGGTGAAAGCTTTCTAGCTCTCCTGGAAGTAACTTCTATGCAGCCATTTCAAACAAGACTGAGCCCTTCTGAGCCAGAGGAGCTGGGGAAGGCACCAGCCACAGAGGGAAAGGGGTTGGATGGGTGTAATGGGGTGAACTACTCAGTTGATGTGATGAGAGCAGACAGAGTAGGCAGAGAGGATCAGGGGAGATGGGCTTTGTAGGGGGCCTGCCTGCCAATACTGGAGTCAGCCTGGCACTGACAAGCCCTGGGGACAGAGGCCAAGGTCAGGGATCAAGACAGAGGGGATGGGGGTGCTCTGTGAGTCCAAATGGACAGAGGAAAGAGGAATAAAAGGGATTGGTGAGGCTGTGTGGTGGGAGGTGGGGGCAGTCAGGTAATGGAGAGGAAATAAAAAGGGAAAAAACTATCATAGGGCAGGAAAACATCATTGTGGGTTACCATTTATTGGACATTATGTGCCACCTCTCTGCTAAGTGCTTTACTTAATCCCCACCACAAGCCAGTGAGGTAGGCATTCTCTCTATTTTACATATAAGGAACTGTGACCCAGAAAGTTAAAGTAACTTGCTCAAGGCCACACAGGCAGTGAGTGACAGAACCAGATTCAAACCCAGATCTGTCCAGTGTGAAAGCCTGTTCTCCTAACATTAGGCTATACTGCTCATATAGAAGTAGCGGAGGGCGGCTGGGAGAGAGATATGAGGGAAGATGGAAGAAGTGAAGGCGGATGAACCTTCAAGGAAATCGAGGACGGGGGAACAGGCAGAAGGAATGGGAGACTCAGTCTCAGGTTTGTGGGTCAAATGCAGGCCACTTGCGTGTGGTTTTGTCTCCTATACAACTCCCATCATCCATCATTACTTATTCAACGCCTGCCTCCCCACCCCTCAGTCTGTGAGCTCCATGTCTTGTTAGGTGTAAGAACCCATGAGGAGCTATTGACTAAGGATAAGAGGGCTTGGGAAGCAGGGCTGATGGGGGCTGCAGGATGAATGGATATATATAGGACAGAAAGAGAGACAGGCTTGGGATGGAGAAATGATATCTGAGCTGCATTAAGGGGGCTGGCCAGGGAGTTAGCAAGGGAACCTCAAAGGGCCTGAGTCACAGGGAAAGTCAGAGGGAAATGGAGGATACCTACTGACTGCCAAGCACCAGGCTTGCTCTCTACATACCTTATTTAATCCTCATAATGATCCTATGAGATGGGTATTATTGTCCCCATTTTCAGAAGAGGAAACTGAGGCTCAGAGAAGTAACTTACATATGGCGACAAAACAATTAAGAGGGGAATCCAGACTTTGAAGCCGCACCTGACTCCACAGCCTGTGCTCTTCTCTCTTTTTTTTTAGGAAGACTAGCCCTGAGCTAACATCCACTGCTAATCCTCCTCTTTTTGCTAAGGAAGACTGGCCCTGAGCTAACATCTGTGCCCATTTCCTCCTCTTTATATGTAGGACACCTGCCACAGCATGGCTTGACAAGTGGTGGGCAGGTCCACACCTGGGATCCAACTCGGCGAACCCCAGGCCACTGAAGCAGAGCTTGTGAACTTAACCACGGCGCCACGAAGCGTGCCCCAGTGTGCTCGTCTCTTTATACCCTGCTGCCTCCCTGTGCTCATCAGTGGGGTGTGTAGGGAGAGAATGAAGGAGAAGCTGTGACAGCTGAGATGAAAAATGAATATTGAAGGATACAGACAGACTTGTGAGTGGGCACGAGGTGGGTGGGAGGTGTCAATTTTGCAGGGGAGACATAGCCACACATGGAGTTGAGGGCAGGAAAAGATCAGTGTGGAAAGGATAAGTGACCAATGAGGTTGCAGATGGCAAGGTGAGAGAACAGGGAAAAGTATGTATGATGGTGATTACATCAGAGAGTGACAGTGGGTTCCTGCAACTGTTACTGGCTGCAAAATGGGGGTCTCTCTGGCCTGGGATGTCATTTGTATGTAACGTAGATCTTTATAAGTAAGTTCTCTATGGCCTATAGATGCATATGATTAGTCAGTATTTTTCAGAATTTTGAATGCCCTTAGATTTAACATGCTCTTTCCAGTTCCCCATAAATCCCACCACTCCTTATTTCGTTACACTTGCTATATTACTTGCCTGACTCCTGAAGGCATTTGAGTTTGGAACCCTGTATTTTGCAGAGGTGAGAATTTCAGGCAGAGGAAAGAGACTTGTTCGAGGTCTCACAATAACTGGCCAACTCAAAACCTAAACTCCAGGCCTCCTGACACTCAAGCAGCACAGTACCTGTGATTAATAGCCACAGAGCTATTTGTCTAAGTATACAGAAAAGATCAGTGGAAGTGAGATCTGAGAGGTGGTGAGCAAAATCCAGGAAGCTATATTAAGATTATGGCAGCTGCAAATAAGCACTTTTGAAACAAATCAAGATTTAGGGCTGAAAGAATGAGTCAGGCGGTCTAAGTTTGAACCTTTAAGAGCTAGCTTTATTTGTTAAACCAAATCAAGATTCTCTACCCTCACATTGTTCATCTCTCAACCACCCATACCCCTACTTACATCAACACTGCATACCTCATTCTGACCACAAGGCGTCACTCTTGTTACCATTGTCTCAGAGATTGTTTCCCAAATAGCACCGGGGGTTGACATGAGAGCAAAAGGTGAGAGTGGGAGCACTGTGTTAAGTCCTGGGCAGATAACTAGATCCAGGTGTGTTTTGGGAAGGCTGTTCAAGGTGGCAGGGGCTCAAGAAGGCTAGGTTAGCAGGCATGGTGAGAATGGAAGGACAATGTTTTGGATGCCATCAGAGTCTCTCCACGTAAAAAGCTTTGCCCATCTGATTTAGTTCTTGCTGGTACTGCTGATGCTCCTTTTCAAACAGCTGGTGCAGGGCAGCTTGACGGACCTGGTGGAGAGGGCAGAACAGAGTGTGATGTTTGCCCTCTGTTTACCCTTCTTTCTCATTCTCTCTCCCGGGTTGCTTTCCCATCATTCATGTTCTCTTGGATCTGGACTTAGCAGCTGTGACATAAAGCTAGGCAGTAGCATAGAGGCTAAACTCTTGGTGGGGAAGCCTACTCAATTTTTTCTCCATGGGTGAAGCCCCATTTTCAGCAAATAGTTGCTGAGAACATACCATGAACCAGAAACTCTGCTAGGCACTTGGAATACAAAGATAGTGACATGACAGCAATTGGGGACTCCAGGAAGACAGAGGTTCTGAGAAGCAGTTTTGAGTCTCACCAAGATGAGAAGAACAAGAACTAGACTGTACTTTGGGACTTTAGAATGTGCCATCTGCAGCTGGATGCAAAGAATCACTTAATGAAAAAGAACGTTGTCATTTGGAGTTAAAGAGTTATTGCTTAGGTGTAATGGTAAAAACCTCAGAGTCAAATAAGATAGGTGAGTAAAGGCAGAGACTGAGAGCTTGGGAACCCCTGTAGGCAAAGGCACAGGGCAGTAGTGGATGAGACTTCAGGTCACCCTTGCTAGAACTCACCATCAGTAGTTGCTTATTGGCCAGTGCCAACTCCTGTACCATGGTGTCCTGCAGCCTTAGGGTGGCATACGGGTTTCTTCTCTGGCTCAGTGTCATCTGCCACAGACAATGAGTGTGTGAATTTCGCCACCTGCCCCAGGTACAGAGGTAGGAGTTGAATGGGTTAGAGTTAGGAGTGGAAACAAAAACATCATCAGTGAGGCTGCTTCTTCAATGGAACCCCTGTGCCAGTGTCAGAAGACTGCAAACTCCTTGAAGGTGCAACTAGAACTGACTTAGAACCTAGAATATGTTAAGTACATTATGCCATTTAATTATCATAATAACCATGTGTCACGGATATTAATTTTTGTAGGGGCCGGCCCGGTGGTACAGTAGTTAAGTTTGCACGCTCCACTCCGGCAGCCCGGGGTTCACCAGTTCAGATCCTGCGCACAGACCTAGCACTGCTCATCAAGCCATGTTGTGGCAGGTGTCCCACATATAAAGTAGAGGAAGATGAGCATGGATGTTAGCTCAGGGCCAGTCTTCCTCAGGAAAACAAGAGGAGGATGGTGGCGGATGTTAGCTCAGGGCTAATTTCCTTGGAAAAAAGCCAAACATGAAATCATACATTTACATAAGCAGTATTACTTAACAATTTGGACTTTTCATATCAGACCTAGAGATTTGCTTCCTTCTGTTTAAACACTGCCTAGTATTTTTGTATCATCGTTTAACCAGCTAGGTCATTTCTAGCTTTTTTACTTCTATAAACAATGCTGTCATCAACGTTCTTGTGTATGTACGTTTTGATGCTTTTGTAGGTATATATATGTAAGGTAAATTTTTAGAAGCAGAGTTGCCAGTCCAAAGGATATAGGAATTTTAAATTTTGATAGATTTCATCAGACTGCCTTTGTAAAAAGTGCTGCATCAACCTTGACTCCCACTAAAATAGTATACATTCTTCTTACCTCGGATCCTTGCTAGCTCTGGGTAACCTGCAAAACCTTAAAAAACAGGCTGATCCTATCCACTCCAAGACCATTTTAGTCAGAATCTTCTGGGTTAACCTGAACATGTGTTTTTTAAAAAGCTCCGTAAGTGAGGGAGATACAGTCTTTTGACTCTTCTCATTCACTCATTCAACAAATACTTACTGCATACACACTACATTAGTACAATGCCAAGCAACAAACACCTGAATTAACCTTAAAAAATAAAAATGATGAAACCTTGCTCGTTTTCCTTCAGAGAATGGGAAGCTAGGGGCAATAAAAATCATTGTCTATACAGCCTAACCTAGTGGCATGAGGAGGCTCATCTCTGCTTGTGAGAACCAGGGCTGCTTCTTCCCCCTCCATACCTGTTTCCCCCCCTTTTTTTTGTTTGGTGAGGAAGATTGGGCCTGAGTTAACATCTGTTGCCAATCTTTTTTTTGTCCCCAAAGCCCTGGCGTATAGTTGTATATCCTAGTTCTAAGTCCTTCTAGTTCTTCTATGTGGGATGCCACCATGGCATGGCTTGATGAGTGGTGTGTAGGTCTGTGCCCAGGATCCAAACCAGTAAACCCTAGGGTGGCCAAAGTGGAGCATGTGAACTTAACTAGTACGTAACCAGGCTGGCCCCGTTTTCCTTCTTGGTGGGCCCCTAACAAGATGGAACAGATACCAGAGGTGGCTCAGGGAGGAGAGGAGTGTGAAAAGGTCAAGCTGAAGGATAAGGGAAGGAATAGAAGCAGAGATTACCTGTCAACCATCTTCTTAAGTCCCAGGGCCCTTTGAAAACTCTGCAAGAAAAGGAAGTTCTGTTGATCTGCCTTGATCTCCAGTACCTCACCCTCAGTACCCTATTCTAGTGGGAGACATATAGACTTTCCTCTTTAGAGAGGGAGTGGCCAATTTCCTAGGAGACGTGAGAAGTCCTTCTCCTTTCAGAATGGATCAAAGAAAACATGCAGGGGTTGATATGGAACAAATATTTGAATACCCACTATGTGCCAGAAATAGTCTCCCACTTCTGTTACTATTCTTCTGTTACATCAAGATCCTCTCTCAGAAAACCATCCACTTCTGGTAAATTGACCTGGAAACCTCACCAAAGGAATCTCCTCCAACCCAGCCCCTCCTCCCAACTCTGCATACCTCTTCTACTTTTGTCATTTTTTCCGTAGACATATGTACAGACATGCTTGATGTGGTCTTAGGAGACTGAGCAGGCTCTCCTTTCTGTTTAGTTCAGTCACCGAGGTTTCAGTAGTCATAGCAACATTTACGCTTCCAACAATGACCCTAGGCCTAGGAGTTGATTGGTCACCTGGCCTGTTGTCCGGGAGACCTAAGGGAATCCTAGTTCTCCAACCTTCTATGAGTGACACAGGCAATTCTGTGAGCAAGGAGCACAGTCCTAATTTTAGAATTTCTTTTGTTCGGGTCCCAAGGAGTGTCCATTTGGTTCTAGGTCCAGAGAACATTATCATATGCCTGTTTTATTAAAAGGCAACTGTAAAGAAATGAATCATATGCTTTATTTTTTAATTGTTCATTTTATTAAATAATTTATAAAGTCAAACCAGTGCATTGGTCTGACCATCCCTTCACACTGTCCCATAGCATCCCCAATAAATGAGGGAGAATGAGATTATGTCAGATGTCAAAATATTCCCTTTTCAATTTATTCATGAGAGTATGGCATGAAAGTGGAAGGGCAGATCCTTGCACATCAGGGAAGTCGTGTTAATGTTTCAACACAGCCTGGTTTAAGTGGAGCACCAAGGTAAGTTATTCCACATACCACTCACGGCCTTACCTGACCTCCCCACCAGTTCCTCTCTACCTTTCCGACCAACCAACTCTAAGATGCTCAAACCCAAATGGTTCCCATTCAACCATGTACAAAGGGGTAGATACGGAAGACACCAAGCCCTGTCACCTCATTTCTCACCCTTGGGATTATTTATAGTCTGGAAAAGGGCAGATGAACTATGATCAAAACCAAGTGAGGATTTTTAAGGAAGCTTTGACAGAAATATTAAGAAAAACATCTGAATTCAACTCCAGAAAAAAGTGCTACCAAGGGAAAATAAAGTCTTAACTGATGTTCTGAAACTGGCCATAAGAAAGGGTTGGAGAATGATCCTCTAGGCATGAGCTCTAAGAGCTCTGGGCACAACAGGAGCTTCAGCTGATTGAGTCTAGGCCTGCTGAGCCAGATGACCTGAGGGCTGCCCAGCAAGCGCACTGCAGTCTGTCTGGCTCCATCAATGCGAGAGTCCTTGAGCTCCATCACAGAGTACTCTCCAGTGTGTTATAGTTGTCCTTAAAGCTCTTCAATTCGAGGAAGTGCTTGGCACGTTTACTCTTCTGACTGGAGGGGAGGTATGTCACCTGGATGGTTGTTGGGGAGACTTCAGGAGACTGGGTTAGGTCTTTGGCTGCTGACTGGTGTTGGCGCTGAGAGCTCCCACTTCGTGCTTTGACCCTGAAGAATACAGGGAGGGCAGGTCACGGAGAGAATGAGGACTAATGGAAGAATACAATTCAAGGTTCATCCATCTCATAAATGCAGCTGTAGCCACCAATGGTCTCTGTCCTATCTTATAAACTAGTTGCTAAAATCCCATCTAGTAACTTAGAAATAGCAGAGAAACCAGTTTTCCCACTCGGTCCCTGGCTCTGGCTCAACCTTTTCTTCATCTCACTATGCTTAAAGAAAACTGTTAATTCTGCTGATTCACCTAGTGTGTGTATGCCACTAATATGCTCCCAGTCCAAAGAGAGTCCCTCGAAAACTGAATACCAAAAAATAAGAATAGAAATAACTATTGAGTACTTACCATATGTTAGGACATTAAACTTGGTGCTTTACCAACATCTAATTTATTAACATCCCAATATCCTTATATGGTAGCATCATCTCTGTTTTGCAGGTTAAGAAACTGGGTAACATTAAGTAACTTGCCTGAGGTCACAAAGCTAGGAAGTGACAGAATGCTGGGATTCAAACCTAAGTTTGTCAGATTTCACAGCCTATATCCTTTTCACCATACCCACTGAACTTTTTAGAAACTTGAAATCAAAAGAAACTGAATTTTTTAAAAAAGTTGTGGTAAAATACACATAAAATTTATCATCTTATCCATTTATTTTTTAAATTTTTTTAAAGATTGGCACCTGAAATAACAGCTGTTGCCAATCTTTTTTTTTCTTTCTTTCTTTCTTCTTCTCCCCAAAGCCCCCCAGTACATAGTTGTACATTCTAGTCGCAGGTCCTTCTAGTTGTGCTATGTGGGACACTGCCTCAGCATGGCTTGATGAGTGGTGCTAGGCCCACACCCAGGATCTGAACTGCCAAAACCCTGGGCTGCCAAAGTGGGAGCACACTAACTTAACCACTCGGCCACATGGTTGGCCCCCCATCTTATCCATATTCAAATGTTTACAATCCAGTTGCATTAAGTATGTTCACATTGTTTTGATCTGGCAAAATGATTCTTTTGATCTGGCAAAACAAACTCTCTACCTGTTAAACAACTCCTTATTCCCCCTTTCTTCCAGTCCCTGGCAACCACCATTCTATCTTCTGTCTCTATGAATTTGACTACTCTAGGTACCTCATATAAGTGGAATCATACAGTATTTGTCTTTCAAAGAAACTGAATTTTGAACAGGCCTCCTGCCTGACTTCTAGACCAAATGGCCTTTTCCATCCTCTCCACACGTTCATTTTCATTACTGTTCTATGTAGCTTTTACTAGAATCTTTTGTTGTTATGAACAAGGTAGTTTATTTTTAGGAACAGAGATAAGACAGAACAGACATACCCGTTATCTTTTGAGAAAAAGCCATATTCAACACAGCAGAAAATAGATGTATTTCTTTCATATCTGGTAACTAACTTTTTATTCTAGATTGGCTTTCCCTCTTCATTCTTTCATTTTAACATTTACGTAAACAACATAATGAAGCTATTTTAGTACATATTTAAGACATTCTCAGACAAAAGTCTTGATTCCTCTCCTATAACACACTCAACAGCTGATTCTATGGTGATGTCCTTTGTTTCAGACAGGGTTACTAATGCTTTAAGTGGTAATAAAAATGGGTGGCATTTAGTTCTTACTTTTATCAGACCAAGACACAAGAGGAAGACACTGGGACCCTGGAAGAGAAGGAATCTCTGTATGCTGAAAAACTTTATTCCTTTATTGGTGTCATAGGTTACACCAATTCTGACATTTTACTGAGCTGGACTAAAAAACATAAGCAAAAAAAAAAAGAGGTGCACAAAAGTAGGAGAAGCTGATCTTAATAACTTGTAGAGCAGCATCTGCTTTCAAATGTGAGCAAGAGGCAATTCTAATAGTCTAGGACCTGACAAGTCTTATGTTATCATGGATTCTGTTCATAATGCTTTATGAAGGTCATTTCATTGTGAGAACAGTCCAGCACTGCTATATTCTCTAACCAGCCCCTTTGACATGCTCCCCTCCAAACTCACACTGTGGCCAGCTCACTCAGGGCCTCCTGATAGCGCAGGTACTCAGTCTGGCCAAAGACCTGAAGAAAGAGAAGGAAGAGTGAGGATCTCTCAGTCTGGGGCATCCCTTTAGTTCCCTGAAGGAAAAAAATGGCCATCCAGCTTACCCCTGTCCCATAGCGGGCTGTCTCATAGCCATCCAGCAGGGTATCAATGAGGGCCTTGCGCACACCCTTGAAAGGAGTACTACTGTTTCGAAGATCTAGTAAGTAGGAGCGGAAATTCTTGCCCATTAAAGAACAGGGATGCCGGCCATCAGCATGAAATGGGATCTCTGAGGAGATAATAAGACAGTGATACTCCTTCTCCCATTCATTAGTCTTTCTAGTTAATTTCCCAAACTTAGAAATGGGTCCAATGAGTGAGCTGGGGGTAAATTCTAATAGAATTAAGACTAGAAGTACAGAGCCGTGTCTGAGTGGTCACTTGGTGGCAGCAACACAATTGTAAGCTATACCAATGATACACAATAGTGTCATTGTCCTTTTTCCCTCCTATTTACCCATCCTGGCTTTAAGATATAAACTATGTTTTGGTAGAGACCGAGCATATATGACAATGGTCATAGAATGAAAAGAATTCAAGAAGCATTTATCTTGAGCTTAGAGAAAAAGCAGATGCCACCCGTCTTTTGTGGAAAAACAAGCAAATTACCACCATCCAGTTTATGAAACTGAAAGTCTAAAGAGAAGAACAAAACAAATCCAGACTCTTTGGAGAAGAAATAACTCACCTACATCATTTCCTTTGGCAAAATAGTACCCAGTACCTGCAAAACTGTAGGAAATTCCTACTAGCCAGGGATATGCAGAAAAGACAAATTCTAACATATATAAAGTGGGTTCTTCCCTCTCTTCCCCAGGTGAGCTTTCAGGATCCTGAATGACCCATCAAGTAGCCCTTACCAGAGGCACGGATGGCATCCAGTGCTTTCATCCTGTATAGATAGTTGTAGCAATCTGTTGAGAGAGAGACTGGTCTCAGGCATAACCCTTAAAATTCTCCAAACTCCAACAAGCTAATAACTGCTTCCCCACCTCTGATGTTTACCCAGTAACAAAGGAACTAAAGCTGCTGATTTTGTCAGCAGCTATGTTGACAACCCTGAGAGCAAAGGCATTCTGAGTTTGTGGGACTCCTCGCTGAGGTATCCTCCAAGAGCATGCCACATACTCTGATTTCCCTGGGTTTCCAGCTGTAGCAGTCTTGCATCATCATCTGCAAGGAGCTGAGGTTCATACTTGATATCCTGAACCCTGGATAGTCGGATATCAATCTCTTCTTTTAAGTCCTGTTCACGTACAGAAAAGAATACACAATCACTTACCCTGTACTCAGCTTCCTATCAGTCTGGAAATGGGGCAGAGCAAGTGAACAACTAAGACAACAGAAGCAGACAAAATGCTCATTTGGCTAATGAATTTGCCAGATAAGACTCAAGAAGTGAAGAAAGAATGGGATTGGGTTCTCTAAGAACCTCTCCAAACTGTCCATCGCTAAGCTAGATCTTTTAACCTGCCAGAATTCCTTCAAGCTCTATAGCATCAACATTATTTCTGACTTTCAACTTGGTTTACAAGAATCTTGGTTAGGTGTTATAAAGAACTTCCCAAGCTGTGTAAAAATGGACAGCAACTGGAAGTCATAATCTAATCTAAAAATCTATAAAGAGGCCTGTACATGGTTTCTAATAGTTTGGGGACTTCCTACCTGGTGGACTACAGAACTTCTACAGGCTTTCTTCTAAAGCATATTTAATTTTTTAAGTAGGCAATTCACATTTGTGGTACAAAATACAAAAAGGTACTAAAGGCCTCACCTTTCATTTACCTACTGTTAGCCACTGTTAACAGTTTCATATTCATCTCTCTTAAGAGGGTTGCCAGAGCCCCATTAAGTAGATTTTTTTCTTGTAACTTTTTAAACTTCCACTGTGAAATATACCATATACAGAATACACATATGTATTTTTTTTTTTGTTGAGGAAGATTAGCCCTGAGCTAACAACTGCCAGTCCTCCTCTTTTTGCTGAGGAAGCCTGGCCCTGAGCTAACATCCGTGCCCATCTTTCTCTACTTTATATGTGGGACGCCTACCACAGCATGGCATGCCAAGTGGTGCCATGTCCACAACCAGGATCCAAACCAGCAAAGCCCGGGCCGCTGAGAAGCGGAACGTGTGAACTTAACCACTGCGCCACCGGGCTGGCCCCCACATATGTAGATTTTAAGAAACTATAAAAATCATTAAAATGAAAACCTGTATCCACTATCCAGTTTATGAATTGGACGGCCTTTGAAGTCTTGTCTGCCCATTCCTGATCGAATGCAACCCCCAATCTTAATTTGTCAAGTCTTATTTTTCTTCTCTGTTTTATCATGTCACCCTAAACAAGATGTTTAGCTTTGCCTGGTTTTGAACTTTATATAAGTGGTAAATACTTTCTGAATTCTTCTGCAACCTGTCTTTTAAAATTTTACATAAACTTTATTTAAGTTGAATTTACATGCCATAAATTTTTTTTTTTTTTTTTGGTGAGGAAAATTGTCCCTGAGCTAACATCTGTTGCCACTCTCCTCTATTTTGTACGTGGGATGCAACGACAGCATGGCTTGATGAGTGGTGTGTAGGTCTGCTCCTGGGATCTGAACCCAGAAACCCCAGGCCACAGAGGCAGAGCATGCAAACTTGACTACTATGCCTCTGGGCTGGACCCCAAAATGCATCCATTTTAAGTGTGCAGATTGATGAGTTTTGACAAATGAATATACCCACTCAAGCACCATTCTAGTCAAGATACAAAACATTTCCATCATCCTAAAATGTTCTTCATACCCCTTTGCAGTCAACCTTCCCCTTCCTGCCCCAGGCAACACTGATATGCTTTCTATCAATATAGTTCTGCTTATCCTAGAATTTCATATAAATGGAATGAAATCTTATGGAACACATTCTTTAATGAATGGCTTTCTGGCTTTTTTCATTCAGCTTTTCAAGTTTCATTCATGTTTGTGACTTTTTTCATTCAAAAATATTTTGGAGATTCATTTGTGTTCATATATTTATCTTCAGTTTGTTTTCATTCCTTATAGTATTCCAGAATACAAATACATCATTATATATCCATTCTCAAGTGGACATCTAGATTAACAGTTTCTTCCTAAAATATTATGGGGGCTGGCCTGGTGGTGTAGTGGTTGAGTTTATGTGCTCTGCTTCAGCGGCTCAGGGTTCACGGGTTTGGATCCCAGGCACAGACCTACACACCGCTCACTGAGCCATGTTGTGCTGGCGTCCACATACAAAAATAAGAGGAAGATTGGCACAGATATTAGCTCAGAGACAATCTTCCTCAAGCAAAAAGATGAAGACTGGCAACAGATGTTAACTCAGGGCCAATCTTCCTCACTCTAAAAAATACCCCCCCCAAAAAAAAGTTGTGAACAATGCTACAACTATTCTTGTACATGTCTTCTGGTACACATGAATGAAAATTAATTTCTCTAAGGTAAGAGTGGAATTCTGGGCTATGGATTAGGTACATGTGCAATCTTACTAGGTAATGCTCAAATACTTTCCAAAGTGCTTTTGATTTATACTTGCAAATGCAATGGATGAGAATTTAGATGAAAGAATTTTTTAAAGCAATAGGAATCTTGATCTCATCTTGTCCGAGGTGTTCCTATATAGTCCAAGTTTTGACTGGCTCATGACGTACTGGAAGCCAAGCCTATATCCCTCCTATGGGAGGCAGCTGGCATTTGGAGAAAACAGGGAATGTGGAAGGAGCTCTATTGAAGTTTCAGCCCATGACATCTTCCTTGAGGAAAGAACATAGAGGGGAACGGAAAGAACATGGAGGGGAGAGTTAATAGTACTGGTTAATGAAAGAATTATTGGTCTAGGAGTTCAGAGAATTGTTTACTAGCTCTAGCTCTGCCACTTGCTTTTCACTCAACAATGAATTATTGAGTACCTACTATGTGTAGGTCCTGGTTTTACACAGGTGAGCAAAACTGGCATAGTGCCTGCATTCTTGAAGCTTACAGTCTAGTGGAAGAGAGGCATTAAACAAATAGACAATTAAACATAAAAGAAAATTTGTGGGGGCTGGCCCCGTGGCCGAGTGGTTAAGTTCGCGTGCTCCGCTGCAGGCAGCCCAGTGTTTCGTTGGTTCAAATCCTGGGCGCGGACATGGCACTGCTCATCAAACCATGCTGAGGCAGCGTCCCACATGCCACAACTAGAAGGACCCACAACGAAGAATATACAACTATGTACCAGAGGGGCTTTGGGGAGAAAAAGGAAAAAATAAAAAAAAATCTTAAAAAAAAAAAAAAGAAAATTTGTGGTAAAACGCTATCTAGAAAAAATCAGAGTACTAGGAGAAAACAAAGAAGAGGACCTACTTTAAAACAGATAATAAGCATTTTTCTTTGGAGAAAATAATTTTTGATCTAAGATGTAAAGAACAAATCAGGTAAGTGAAGACCAGAGAAAGATCACTCTAGGCCACAGTAACAGTATATATAAAGGTGGGGAAGTCAACCACTGTAGCTGGATACCAGTGATCAGAGGAAAGCTATACAAAAGGAGGTCAGTAAGGGCAGCAGGTCCCTTACCCAGAAGTGGAAGACAGAAGAAGCAGGATGGGGGTGGAAGTGGGGTGTCAAGAGTTCTGATTTAGACATGTTAAGTTTGAGATACCTATCAAAATGGAAATGTTAGGTAGGCAGTTGGATATATAAGTATTGAATTCAGGAAGGAGGGTGGGGACAGAGATAAAATTTCATCAGCAGATATTTAAAGCCAAGGAAAGGAAGGCAATTACATATAGAGAGAGCATAGACAGAGACCAACGGTTATTCACTTTGCATATATCTCAGGTAAGCTGCTTCCTTTTCTTAGGTTTCTATTTGTAACATGAATAACAGAACTAGATGATTTATGGGGTTCTTATAAATCTAAACTTCCGCAAAGGCAACTCTTCTCATTGATTTCAGGCAAATTCTAACCACCCTAACCCCATCCTTAAACAAAATTTAAATAGCAACAGAAAACACTGGGTAGTTTACAAGTTGAACTGGGAAACATCTTACCACAAAGAATTGGAAATTTTAATCCAAGTCCTTCATTCTGCAGATGCAAAAACTGAAGTTCCTGGGTATGCTACATGCTGTGCCACAGCAGTGAGCAGGTAAGCCAGGACCCAAGCTGACCGTTTTTGCTCAATCTGCTAACGTAAGAACGTGGGTAACTGGACATGGAAACATGGGAATTAAAGTCATTTCTAAAGGCAAAGGAATTTTCATTCTGGGCCCTCAATGATCTGGAGAACCAGGCCTATCTCGTGCCTTAAAGACCTACCTTGGGGGCATTGTGTCCCACAGGGACATGAGGTCCCCTTCGGGATTTCATTGCAAAGCGCATGATTTGCCTCTTCACAAAAATAAATAGCAGTACAAACACCTGTCCAAAAGATACGAGAGAAACAAAGAATCTTTAATAAAAAGACAGTGAAAAAAAAAAGGCATGCTTTCATTTAAATCCCCAGGTTCCGACTCTCAGGGATGCTTCGCGGTATAACTTGGGGCAAAGCAAGGCTGATGGGGTGGGGAGAGGCGCGGGGGGTCTGGTCCAAGGGTCTTGGAGGGAGGGTTCTCGGCCAGGGGCGGGGCGGTCCGACTCGGTGGCTTACGCTCCCAGGTACTCCTGGGATAGGAGTCAAAGCCCAGAAAAAGCGCAGGTGAGTGGGTGGAGAATGAGGACAGGGAACAACTCAAGAGGAGGGTCTCTACTGGGTCAGACGCGACAGCAGGGTGGGGGATCTCCTCACCAGGCTCCCGTAGGCCATCACCAGCACGACATTCACCCCGGACAGCCAGTTACTGCCGGACGCCATGGCCGTCCCACCCCGCGCAGAACCTCTCGGGTTTACCCCGCTGCCCTGCTTTGTCAGCCCGGGCTCCGCCGAGGCAACGGCGCCTGGGTTCCCTGAAGCTCCTCGGCCATTTCCTTACGGGGAAAGACCAAGGCTGACCCGGCCTGAAAACATGGCGGATGGGGGGCCGGGAGAGAAGAACGACGCCTTCCCGCTTCCCCCCAGCACGTGACTCAGGCAGGCAATGGCACCCGGAGCGGCGAGCGGGGAGACGCGGAACTACGCCTGTAAGAGGAAGCGGAGGCCCTCCATGCGTCACGTGGCGGAGGCGGGGCCGCCGTGGAGGAGGCGGGGCGGACGCGCCGAGCCGGAGTGAGGTGTCTCGTGGCGGGGCGGCACGCGCACGCTTGCGTGCACGTCCCTTTTCGCGTCACGTGTTGGGGGACGCAGGGAGGCAAGTGGGGGGAGGGAAGGCGCGAGCGCGAGCGCGAGAGGGAAAAGGAGGGAGGGGGGTGGGGAGGAGGGAACCTTATATCACGTGACAGGGGCGGCGCGGCCCGGGGTGTCAGTGTGGAGGAGACTGAGGTAAAGTTGGGAGCGCAGCGGCGTTGGCGGCGGCGGCGGCGGCAGCGGCAGCGCGGCGGGGCCGGGTATTGTCCGCGGCCCCTTTAAATCCGCGATCCCCCTTTTACCCTCCCTCCTTTCTCCCCTACCCCCGCCGTCTCCCCCTCCCGCGGTAGGCCCCCCCGCACCGTGTGTTCCCCCACTGTACACCCCCCTCCCAGTCTTGCGAGCCCTGGCGCCCCCCCACCCCCCCGAGTCTGCCGCCGGAGGTTTTGTTTATGGCTGTGTTCGCGGCCTAGTGGGCCGCGCCAGAGCCGGGGCCTCGATTTGGGAGCGTGGCCGGGGCGGGGCTTGGGGCAGCCGGAGGGGGGGGCCATGCGGCTAGAGCCTCAGCGGGGGGAGAGCGAGAAAGAGCGCGAGCGAGCGAGGCCTGGGCCCCGCCTGAGGTAGGACCCCATCTCTACCCTGGCCGGTGCCTGTGGAGAAGACGAGCGGGCCTCCTCCCTTTCCAGCCCTCTGCGGGCCTCCTCTGATCCGGATCCGGCCTGGTTTGGGGGTGGCGGGGCGGGGGGGAGGGCGATGGGGTGGAGCTGCCCCAAACTCCCCCATGTGGCCCTCAGTTTGGAGTGCGGAGGATTAATTTGTTCCGGGTGGGAGGTGAGGAGGCGATTGGCCCGGTGAGCTCCCGATGTGGCGCTGAGCGGGGTGAGCCTCCCATCCTCCACGCGTGGGCTTGCGTCCCCTCTCCGTTTCCAGCCTCTTTGTCA
The DNA here is from genome assembly GCF_021613505.1 of Equus quagga. NCBI lineage: Eukaryota > Metazoa > Chordata > Mammalia > Perissodactyla > Equidae > Equus > Equus quagga. The sequence continues at coordinate 39,183,649 of NC_060279.1, read as the reverse complement.
GCTCCTCTTCTTACCCTTTCTTCTTTCTCACCGCCCCAGCTCTTGTAGTATATTTTTTGCTGCCGTCTTTAGCTTCCTGTTGTCCATACTGTAGTTCTGGGTACCCCAAACAATTATGTTATTTGGGAAGCTGGACATGGAGGCCCCCATGGAGTGTGTTACGCCTAAGGGACGTCACTAGAGCACTGGGCTATTTGTTCACTCTTCTCATAATGGGACAGGAATTCCAAATTTCTTCAGACCCTTCACCTTGTAGACAGTCCCTAAATTGCTTTGCAAACTGATGTCACAAACAGGAGACTGCTCCTTTTTCACCGTTCTTGAAATGTGGCCACTCCTGATGTAGGATGTTGTGGAAAGAAAACCACCACAGTAACAGGCCCTTTTTGTTGTTATTGTTACCGTTTTTGCCTTTGACTGCCCCTGATTATTAGATGGAGAAATCCGTTTTTTGTCTCCTCCCTCTCCACCGCCCATATCCTGCTTTGGGGATATGTGATGTGACCTGCTGGGAGGTGATGAGGGTCAGTGACAACCATGATTACTGGAGAAGTAAAACCTTCTGGCTGTGTATGGGTTGATAAAACTGCTTTGAGATCCTACACCATTGTCCTTAAAGATTAGACCATCCCAGTGATTATTTCCGTTGTGAACACGGAGTATTGCTGGCATGTAAACTAATGCTGAAAGGCCTTAAAATGTACTGTTTTGTTTTTGATTTTTAAAGCTCCTCCTTGCTAAATGTGTCCTAACTGGGAAGTACTCTTTTTTAAAAAATTAGGTTCAAGTTGATGGGGAAGAGGATGCAGGGGTCATTTCCACAAAGCGTCTAAGGGAATTAGTTGCTCTGTTAGAGGGAGCAAGCCTTACCCATCCCAGTCCAGCTTCAGAGTTTCTGAATTGTTTCTCAAATTAGATTGTAAGCTCCCTGAGGGCAGCAACCAAGTCATACTGCTTTTGTATTTCCTAAAGTACTGGACACATAGTAGATACTCAATAAATACTTGTTGTTTATTTTTTTCCGTAAAATTTCTCTGGCTATTTTGTTAAGTAGCTCATTTTCAAAAAATGGTCAAGGGCAGTCCTGTGTTAAAACCTGTATTTGTTCCCACGCTATTCCCTTGGTCTCCACTAGCCACCTATTTCCCTTAAATATTTTTATTTTCTATGAAAGAGTACTTTAGATTCCTTGCCTCCACGGTGATAACTCTGGGTATGTGTCTCTGCTTGCTACTAGAAGCCTACTAATTTCTGTGCCCTCCAGTGATCCATCCTAGATCACTTACTTTTACCTGCTACTCAATGTTGTTACTACCTAGGTGGTAAAATTTTCTTAGTCACGCATTTCAAAGCACTTGTAAAGGAGAAATGGAAGTTAATAGCAAGTGTGATCAGGAGGATTTTTTTTTCCTGAGTTATGAGGCTTTGAAGATGACTTTTTAATATATTTACATTGACTGCTACAGTATATGCAGTTGTCCATCTAGGTAATCCTGCAGTTTTTATCTGCAGTATAACTCATGCTCACAAATTGAAATCACATGTGGAGTAGAAAGCAGTCAATATTTCTAAGTTACAGGAGTGGCTACTCCCATATAAGAAACTTCGACTTAGGCCAATTTTTAAGCATAATAGCTTTCCTCTAGTTTTATTTTTTTTTCCCCCTCTTTGATCTGAATTCAGGGGTACTTGGTTAAACAACACTTGTTTTTTGTAAATTAAGTGTTGAAATTTGACTATAATTCTGTCCTGGGAAAATAGACTGCTGTGTAGCAAATAATCCTATACTTGCTAGAAATATTTACAGGCCTTTGTGTGCACATGTGTGTAGAGGGAAGAGGTAATGGTTAAAAATTAGCCCTAAAGTTTCCTGAAAAATCTTTCTTGTTGATAGAGAATGTAGAACTCTTAATTCTTAATGACTACATCAAAAAACAAAGACCTGTGCAACGTATTGACCCAACTTAGTCAAGAATTTGTCCACAGGGAAGTCAGCTTTCTTTGTGATCCAAGAAACAGGTGAAATTCACTTCGCCAATAGTTAATCCTTAGATATTTCTTTAGGAGCCCACCCTACCTCTCCCTCAAATCCAGCAATGTTTTCTGGACAATCTAAAATTACCCTGTATAAAGATTTATTAATGAAAAAATTAAATATAGAGTAGAAAAGTAAAAACTTGTCCTCTTTGGAATGGAATAAAACATTGCAAAGTAACCTCTTATTTTGAGCACTCCATCATATGATGAATGTTTCTCTTTTTACTAAATGCAGCAACTGAAATTGGATTATAAAACGAAGTATGAATAAAGGGAATTTAAATTCAATAGAATCCTTGCTTGTTAGAAGTGTTATAACAAAAACTGTTCTGGATTTGGGAAGGCCTTGTGTCTCCTGTTTCTCTTTAAAGACTCAACAAAGTCATCTTGCCAGCCATAATGTCTCAAGTTTAAAATGATTTCCCAGAAGCCCTTTCCTCCAAATAAAACTGTGATAGATGCTTTTGGTTTGGGACAAGTGTGTAATTCTGGTTATGTTAAGGTGAGTGGTGGAGGGTAATTGTAATTCTGGTTTCTTGGAACTGTGGACTAGGAGACCAACAGAAGCAGCTGCAAAAGCAGAGTGTTGGAGTTCTTATCCAGGGAACTGAGATTCTGGGCAGAGTCATTGGGGCTAATACATGCCTTGTTCAAGGCTATGGAAGCCCCCACAGCATGCTGAGAGAGAGAAACTTGAGGGAGAAAGAGGCTAGACTTGAGCTTGTCCTTTCCCAATTGATGGAGGTCACATGCAACACGTAAAATGGTTGTAAGGCAGGTAAGGCTGTTTTCATAGGTGGATTGAGAACAGTAATTTAAATTGTTTTTATTTGTCTGAGGTATAGACTAATCCCCTTCCTGGAAGGCTTTTGTTTCCAGGCTTTGCTGATTATCTTTCCTTCTGCAAAGGGACTTCAGATATTTTCATCTGTATAGAAGGCTTTTGATTTTTTTTTTTTTTTTTTGAGGAAGACTGGCCCTGAACTAACATCCATGCTCATCTTCCTCTACTTTATATGTGGGATACCTGCCACAGCCTGGCTTGTCAAGCAGTGCCATGTCCACACCTGGGATCCAAACCACTGAACCCCGGGTAACTGGAATAGAACATGCCAATTTAACTGCTGCGCTGCCGGGCTGGCCCCAAGGCTTTTGATTATTAACGTTGTTTTGCTCTCTCTCTCTATTGAAAGAGAGAGCGAGCAAAACTTGATGAAAGACTGCTTAGAGGGGACTAGTAACCAAACAGTGCCCATAACTTTTTTTAAAAAAATAAAACCATCACTTAGCACATGGTTTATGCATTTCTTATACAAAAATGGATTTACAGCCATAGTTCATTAAGGAGTTTATCAAACTAAATATGTCTCAAGAACAGGAGAGTCTTATTGGTTTGTTCCTTTGAGGAAATGAAAGTGTTTGGTGAGGGTGCTGATGAAAGAGAGGTTGAAAACATATTTTGCCCACTTTTAACATCTAAACTCTTTTTTTTGTAATCTTTCAGTATTCTTCCTTGTAAATACTGTTATTTGTATATACTGTAAATGATGACGTCGGTGGGCACTAACCGAGCCCGGGGAAACTGGGAACAACCTCAAAACCAAAACCAGACACAGCACAAGCAGCGGCCACAGGTAAAGAATCCAAGGGATGTGGATCCATGGATAGCCTTGCTGGTCGATACTGGTTTCCATCCAATGCAGCATCATTCTGTGCTTTGGATTATTGATTTGTGTTCTTTATTCCTGTTTTCTAGTCCTTGCTTCTTTTACTTGGGGCCTGATAGCTTAATGACATGCTGTGATGCAATGTGCTTATTTTTTGTTGTTTACTACTATAACAGTATGAAGCTTGGAAAGAATAGGTTCTGTGCTTTGTATGTATAAGATAGCATTTCCTTTCTTTCATCTGGGTCGTTTTAGCAGTACATTTCTTATTTCCTAGCCCTTCCCCTTTGATATCTCTCTAGCCAACCTTTGTCTTGCTGCCTTTCCCCTTTCCTTTGCTCTTCTTTTCCCTAACTTTTATCTTCCTCTCTGGTCTCATTGAGACCTAATCTGATTTTTCCTTTCCCATAAAGAGTTAGCACCTTTACTGTGCTCCCTCAGAATTAACAATTGAGACACCCTAGAGTATTGCCCAGTTTTAGGTGTAAATTAATCTCTTAGATACTGAGGTTTATGGGGGCAGAGGGGGTTGTGTGTGTTTTGTTTGTTTCTTTCATTTAGATATGATCTGTTTTCTGTAACCAGTTAGGTGTTGGTACCTAATGTGAGTGAATTAACTTACATTTTGTTATGGTAGGATAAATTGAATATTTAAGACTAGAACTTTCTTCTAACTCATTTTTCTTTCACTTCTCTTTCCAAGTGAATCTCTAGCAGAATTTTAGTACTTAATTTCAATTGAGACAGTAAAATTCCTGGTATCTTATAAACATACATTGGATACTCAGAAGATAGGCTGAGTATATCCTTAGTCTAAAATCTTATGGTATTCTCAGCCCTAAGAATAAGAAGGTGGCATTGGTCATTGCAGAAACTGGAACAAGGTTTGCATATGACATTGCAAATACACTAATGTGTATTAAGGCCCAGATATTTCAAAGTGGCGCTGTGATCCCAAGATGAAAGCCTCTTTAACTGTGAACATTGGTGAAAAAGCTCCCTGCTTTTTTAGGGATTGTAGAGTGAAATAGTGGCAACCTCACTCTTTGTTTTTTCTCATTTTGCTGGTTTAAACATCTTGAGTGGTGTTAGTGTTTTATTACCTGGTCATTTGTAATAAGGAGAGGAAATCGGGGTGGGGGGTGGGGTGGATGTTGACTACATAGCTCTCTTATGTCTATAAACTGTTTTCTCTTGATTGTGCCTTCTTGAACTTATCTCCATTCCTAGGCCACTGCAGAACAAATTCGACTTGCACAGATGATTTCGGACCATAATGATGCTGACTTTGAGGAAAAGGTGAAACAAGTGAGTGTATTACTAATTTGCTGTAAGCTATGGAAAAGGACATCAGGATTAAAGCGTAGATGTGTAGCAGGGTGCTTTCTGCTACAGGTAATAGAAGACTTATAACCTGAAATAGGATAGGTTAAGCCAATAAATAAGTGCTTTTATTGCCTGATTTACTATACACTCTGGACAGTTACCTTGTTCAAAGAGATTTTATCTTAATTTTAACCTTTTGTTTTTGAATGACTTTGTCAATGCTGTTTTATAGCAACTTTGAGCAATTGAGGCACCTAGGAAATGTGGAAGTACATGGTATGCTGAAGCCTGTGTGCTTCTAGGTTTGACTGTCTATCAGATGCTTTATTGTTTGATTGCTTTGTAAATACTTTTGACCCTATCCCTCATCACAGGTGTTAATATTTTTCTTTTGAAACTAGAATAGCAAAATTCACATATTTTGCTCTTTTAAGCCTGGTTCTTTCAGACTCAGCTGGCATCTTCTCCCTTTTCTTTTCTTCACCTAGTTTCCTTTTGTGGGGAGTGCCAGCTTGTTCGTGATGGTTGCTGATCTTTCTCTTTCAGTTGATTGATATCACAGGCAAGAACCAGGATGAATGTGTCATTGCTTTGCATGACTGCAATGGAGATGTCAACAGAGCCATCAATGTACTGCTGGAAGGAAACCCAGATACGGTAGAGTGCTAATAAAGTGTTCTAGAAAGTGGGTCCCCAGTTGAGAGGCTAGTAATTTTCTAAAAATAGCAAGTGGGGTAACTGAACTTAAAGCAAAGTACCTTATTCTCCAAATAGAGCAGGGAACTGTCTTGAAGGTTGTTTGCTGCGGGTTGCAAATACTTAAAATTTGTATACAATAAATAGGAGAAAACAGATAAAATCAGTGTCTTCTAATTGGCCTGGAATAAATTATTCATTGCAGGCTAGTGAATGTTTTCAAGACTGGGTTACTCTGAAGTAGGGGTGCTGTTTTTAATAGCTTTAGTTACTAATCATGGACGATTTATGCTCACCTGTTATATTGCTATTGAACAAGTCACAAGCTGCTTATTCTGATTTCAGGACATTCCTGTCAATATCACATTAGCATTTCGCAATACCTCTTCATTACGTGAACTTATTTCTGTTGAGGTAGCAGAGAAACAAACTTTACAGCCTGTTGACCATCCTTGGAAATGATAGGGGATATCTTGAAGGACCTCTTGCCCTAGAATTTAGAGTTGCTTTCACATCTTCCTCTCCTTCTCACTTAATGAGAATTCTCTGTTTTTGTTCTTGTCTTAGCATTGTACCAAACTGTGAGTTCCTTAAGAACAGGGATTCTACCTTAATAACCTTTGGGATGTTGCTGCAGTGCTTAGTAGAGACCTTCATTATTTTTTTGATCAACAGTATATCATTTTGAACTCATTTTCATTTACTTGGTCTTATACTGGGAATCTTTGGTTGAGAAAGATAACCAGAGTTGATCCTTAGATCAACTTACTCATGTTACAGTGTCACTTTAGCTAAATGTTGGAGGTTTGTCATTTTCTTTGAGGCAATGGGCAATAATAATGGAAAACTTCATTTAATTTTTTTTGAGGAAGATTAGCCCTAAGCTAACATCTGCCACCAATCTTCCTCTGTTTTGTATGTGGGACGCCACCACGGCATAGCTTGATGAGCAGTATGTAGGTCTGTGCCTGGTATCCGAACCTGCAAACCCCAGGCTGCCAGAGTGGAGCATGTGAACTTAACCACTATGCCTCTGGGCTAACCCCTAATCATTTTTTTTTAAATTATTGCTTTAGTAAACTATTTATTGTAGACTCTTTAGAATATGTAGATATGCTTTTACTATAATTTTAAAATTACCTTTTTTGGAACTTAAAACATTTTTTAAATTGTGGTAAAACTTACTTAACACATTTATCATTTTTAGCATTTTGTGTGTGTGTGTGTGTGTGTGTGTGTGTGTTAGAGGAAGATTGTCCCTGACGTAACATCTGTGCCAACCTGCCTCTACTTTATGTGAGATGCCACCATGGTGTGGCTTGATGAGTGGTGTTGGATCTGTGCCCGGGATCCAAACCTGCGAATTCTGCGCTGCTGAAGCAGAGTGTGTGAACTTAAACACTATGCCGCCAGGCCAGCCCCAGTTTTACCTTTTTTTTTTTTTTTTTTTGGTTTTGTTTTTGTTTTTGAGGAATATCAGCCCTGAGCTAACATCCACTGCCAATCCTCCTCTTTTTGCTGAGAAAGACTGGCCCTGAGCTAACATCCATGCCCATCTTCCTCTACTTTATATGTGGGACGCCTTCCACAGCATGGCTTGCCAGGTGGTACCATGTCTCCACCCGGGATCCAAACTGGCGAACCCCTTGCTGCCAAAGCGAAACGTGCACACTTAGCCACTGCACCACTGGGCTGGCCCCTGCCATTTTTAAGAGTACAATTCAGTGGCATTAAGTACGTTGACAGTGTTGTACAACCGTTACCACTATCCATTTACAGGACTTTTTCGTTTCCCAGACAAATTCTATATCCATCAAATAATAACTTCTTATTCTCCCCTCCCCCCCCCCCAAGTCCTGGTAACTTCTTCTATTTTCTGTTTCTATTAATTTGCCTATTCTAGGTACCTCTTATAAGTGGAACCATAGAATATTTATCCTTTTTGTCCTGCTTCACTTAGCAGGTTTTCAAGATGTATCTATATTGTGGCATATGTCAGAATTTCACTCTTTTTTAAGGCTGAATAATCTGTTATTTTTATATATACCACATTTTGTTTATCCATTCATCCAATGATGGGTAGTTGGAATTATTTAGAAGTTGTAGACATCATAATACTTTATTCCCTAAATTCTTCAGTATGTTTCTTTTAAAGAAGGATTCTCTTTTATATGACCACAATATTATTATCAACCCTGAGAAAATTAATAGTAATTTCATATTATACTTGGTCCATATTCTTTTTTTATTATTATTTATTTTTTAATTTTTTAAAATATTTATTTATTTAGTTATTTTTTCCTCTTCTCCCCAAAGCCGCCCAGTACATAGATGTATATTTTAGTTGTGGGTCCTTCTACTTGTGGCATGTGGGATGCCACCTCAGCATGGCTTGGTGAGCAGTGCTCGGTCCACACCCAGGATCCGAACCAGCAAAACCCTGGGCTGCTGAAGTGGAGCATGCGACCTTAACCACTCGGCCATGGGGCTGGCCCCTTGTACTGGATCCATATTCTTGAAAGTTATTCGATAGCTGTTGCTAAGCACCAGGACTGTTGTTGTTTGAGTTAGATGGTAACTAGGATAGTAAAAATCTGGTAGTCTTGGTGTTTGTCCTGGAACTTTAATTTGTACATATTTTCTGCAAAAATGTGTAAATCAAGGTTTGTGTGCTCTTAAAACTTTAAATTTATAAAAGTCATTTTCCTGATGAATGAGTCTTCTTGCAGGACTGGTTAGCTTATTTTCTTTACCATAAATATTCCCTCCTAAAATCTGGAAGGAATCATAGATTATTCTGCTTTGGGGAAAGTTGAATTGGGTTCTGTCAGTTTAAGAAGTATAGGGAGAACACAGTGGATAAAACCTGGAATGGAAGGCCTCCTATAGTCAGCACGTCTTCCTGATTGCTTCATGATTGCTATTTGGTCTTTTTTTTTTTTGAGGAAGGTTAGCCCTGAGCTAACTACTGCCAATCCTCCTCATTTTTCTGAGGAAGACTGGCCCTGAGCTAACATCCATGCCCATCTTCCTGGGACGCCTACCACAGCATGGCTTTTGCCAAGCGTTGCCATGTCTGCATCCAGGATACAAACCGGCAAACCCCGGGCGGCTGAGAAGCAGAATGTGCACACTTAACCGCTGCGCCACTGGGCTGGCCCCTGGTCTTTTAAATAAAGGAAATTGGTGTGTGTGGAGGAGGTTGTAGGGAGTGGGTATAGTTGTTTTCCTCCTAAATTCTGGGTTGCATGACTAGAGAATGTGCCCAAGAGTCAAATGGTGCTCATTTATTTTGAATTCAAAGTTAACTTTTAGAAACTTTGTTTTCTTTTTTGTTTGTTTTATTTGACGTGAATAAGACTATAAAAAGTTGAGAGCCACTAAATCCAAAGGAAATTAGTGTTTTCAGTCCAGGAAACACTTGAAAGATAGGGACCAGTAACTAGATTTTTTGACTAATATGCCAAGTGACAGAACTGAATAGAGATCTTGGTGATCCTTTTGGAAGTGATCTCTGCAATCCATTAGCTATAAGCACCTCCCCTACGAAAAGGAATTCAATTTTACGGTGATAGGTGCAGAATTTGTTTTAAGGTTCTGTTTGTACCGTCCATTTAAACAGAAGTAAACTAGTAGAAGTATCTTAGACATGGATGCTAAGAGGAGAATGATTAACATTTGTCTCAGCTTTTATCTCTGGTTTCCTGATAGCAATCCATATTAATTAGACATAAATGCTCTGCCCTTCTTCAGCATTCCTGGGAGATGGTCGGGAAGAAGAAGGGAGTCTCAGGACAGAAGGATGGCGGCCAAACCGAATCCAACGAAGAAGGCAAAGAAAATCGAGACCGGGACAGAGACTATAGTCGGCGACGTGGTGGGCCACCAAGACGGGGGAGAGGTGCCAGCCGTGGACGAGAGTGTATGCATGGGGCTTTAACAAAACCAGCTGTGGATCAGTAATGTCCAGACTTCAGGGACATTAGGGCTCTGCTAGACTGGACTTAGCAACGATTGTATCATATTTTTGACTTTTCTTGGCCATCATCTTTTCTGAGACCTTGGCATCTCTTACATGTTGCCTTTTCTAGCAACAGCCACCAGTTTGGCATGAAATTACCCTGTAGTCATTTGTAAAGTTGTTTGACTTACAGATATCTGTTGTGGTTCATCACCATTCCCCTAGTAACCATCATGTCCCATCCTTCCAGCTCATTTTCTCTTCTTTGTCTCCCCACTACTGTATATACATGCCTTTTTTATATTTTTACATATCCTATTGACTCTGCTCTGGCTGTCTCTATGTTTTGGTTTTTTTTCTTCCTAATTTTAGTTCGGGGTCAAGAGAACGGATTAGATGGCACCAAGAGTGGAGGGCCTTCTGGAAGAGGCACAGAAAGAGGCAGAAGAGGTCGTGGCCGAGGCAGAGGTGATCAGTTTGTCTAGGGGATGGATACTGGGGGCAAGCTAGTCTTATTAGTTCTGTAGGGGTCTACTTTATTTAAAAACAAACAAACAAATTCACAGGGAGTCTGGTTACCTTAATTGTTGAGATGTTATACAGATTTTAGAGATTACTGAGTGGGCAGTGGGAAAGAAGGTAGATGTCATTTCCTCTGGTCATTATTGTTGATATTACTGCATTTGCTTGGGGACCCAGCAGTTTGATGAACAAAGAACAATCTATCAATAGTAATGATTATCCTGTTGTGTTCAACATTAACTGCTCCGCTACAGAATGAGAGAAGGAACGTCTGATAATATCAACACTTACTATTCCAGAGCTGCCTCAGTTGGCAAGGAAGTTTTATGTCAACTTCTAAAATATTTCTCCCTCCCTCTCTTTCTCTTTAGGTGGCTCTGGCAGGCGGGGAGGAAGGTTTTCTGATCAAGGAATGGGGTAAGTTTCATTGATCTGATGGCCACAAAGTCTTTAATTTTTTTCCTCTAAGAATCACCATAATTAGGGGCCGGCCCTGTGGCCAGTGGTTAAGTTCGCGTGCTCTGCTTCAGCGGCCCAGGGTTTCGCTGGTTCTGATCCTTGGTGCGGACATGGCACTGCTCATCAGGTCATGCTGAGGCGGCATCCCACATGCCACAACTAGAACGACCCACAACTAAAATATACAACTATGTATTTGGGGAGAAAAAAGCAAAAAAAAACAAAAAATGATTGGCAACAATTGTTAGCTCAGGTGCCAATCTTTAAAAAAAAAAAAAAAGAATCACCATAATTAGAGTGGCTGATATCCTGAAGATAATAGGCAACCTTAACCAAAATGTGATCAGAAGATTTCTAGACTATTTAATCAGAAAGGTGTGTACTTGGAACTTATTTTTTAGGGATAAGCATTTACCACTGGATCATTATGTCTGTCTCATAGCTTCATTTGAATGCATATATCTGATATTTTTCCAGAATTTTCATGTAGATTCTATTGTGATTATTGGTATTCTAACTCAAAATGGATAGTAGATATAAATTGCCATTATACCATGAAATTTTTGGTAGGTTGATAAGTGAGGAAAAGTAGATGGCAGATAGTATATAGAGTGGGGCCATGATTGGTCTGTACTAGGAAAGAGACAGTCAAGATTCTGATTGCCCACCTCTTTGAGTTATTTTTTTTGCTGGTGCTGCTTAAAAGCCAGAGACTCTTAAGCTTTTTTTTCCCCATCAGAACCTTTAACCCAGCTGATTATGCAGAGCCAGCCAATACTGATGATAACTATGGCAATAATAGCGGCAATACGTGGAACAACACTGGCCACTTCGAACCAGATGATGGGACGAGTGAGTGACCATTTATTATTTGTTTCTTGTCTCTGGGAACCTAAGGACATAACTTTTTTTGAGGTTACAGTCACATAAAAAAGTGAAGGAATAGTGTTTGGGTGCAGAGATAGGGGGAGAAAGGGATGGCAATTGAAGTACTGTGTATTGTCTTTACTTACTATGTGCCTATGGGCAAATTATACATGCTGTTTCACCTGATAGTCATCACTATTTTATGAAATAGGTATTATTTATCATCACTTTCCAGATGACAAAACTTAGACTAAAAGAGCATTTATGGGGCCAGCCCGGTGGCCGAGTGGTTAAGTTCATGTGCTCCATTTTGGCGGCCCAGGGTTTCACTGGTTCGGATCCTGGGCGCAGACCTAGCCCTGCTCATCAAGCCATGCTGAGGTGGTGTCCCACATAGCAAAACTAGAAGGACATACTACTAGAATATACAACTATGTACTAGGGGGTTTGGGGGACAAGAAGGAAAAAAGTAACATTTATGAACTTTGCTAGTATTTGAACTCAGAGTTGTTTGACTCTAAAAGCCCGTGCTTTTTCCATTATACCATGTGGCTCCAATGTATCAGGTAGCTAGCTTTGCCTTTTGAAAAGATACCCAGGATTAATCAAGCCACTACTTGCAGAGATGAACAGGGCTCAGAATCAAAGCCCACTATCAGTTTGTTTTCTGGTACCGAAATGAGAGTATCTTTTTTCCCTTCATTTTTGGGAAATGTCTATCTGGGCAAGAAGATCTTCTAGCTCTCTTTGTTGGACAGTCTTCTGGGTGTGGTAGAGTATTATGTGGTTTCAATAAGGTTGCTTTTTTTGTTAGCTGACTTTGGTGTCTGTATCTAGGTAGGGTGTATATGTTTAAGGATATGTTAGGCTTGTGGGATACACCAAGACGTGATTGGGGGTAAAAGATACTTTTACAGCTTTAAATAAGATCAGTCTCTGGGCTTTCTACTTATGCGATCAGCTACTCTTTCTGGCTGAGCCAGCACATGGAGAACCTGAGACTTTTTCCTCTTATAAAGGGGGGATGAATTAATAGTAGAACATGAAATAGGCTCTTTGTCTCATTTATCCATTTAAATTTGCCTTGCCCCTTTTGAAAGATCAGTGATCTCTATCTCTGTGTCTTTAGGAGGGTCTTTGGCACAAACAGCTTCTCAGCTACTGCCCACAAGATGTTATACGTCAGGTCCTGAATGTCACTTGCTTTTTGTTCACCAAGCTATTTTATAAACTCATTTTGAATACCAGTTTCCCATTGGTGGAAGCTAAAAGTGAGTTATTGGCAAGATATGTTTTTTAATTCCCTTGACCATTTGGCAGTGAAGTGTCCTTTTCTATTTTAACTTACTATACTTTGAAGGCATTAGAACTGCTCTTATTCATCTCTTGATGGCTTTGTAGAGGCAGTACTAGTAGTCTGAATAACAAAAGTTACTATTTTTGAGCTCTTGTTTGTTCTTGGTTATTTGGCTTTTTATCATTGGCAGAAATGATGATAGAAGTTAAGGGGTTTGTTTTCAGTTGTGGATAGAAAATCTGGCAGAGTCCCAGTCCTAGATTGCAAGCCTTAGCTGTTTTCAACAAGGATCTGTTTGGAAAAACAGGGAAGGATGGATGAGGTTGTGTGTTTATTTCTACTGAGTAGAGAATGGCAGATTTGGGAGGCTAGAATCAAAAATCTGTGATATGAGGCTGAATGAAAAGTTGTGGGATGCTGCTGTCGTCTTGTTAGTGTCGAAGTGTTAGCTATAGCTTCATGCACTCCCATCATTGGTAATTTCATGATATGAGCGTAACTTCATGCATATGATCTCTTTTTGTGTTTTCATGACAGCAAACTTCAAATTCCCTTTTTAATTTTAAGAGAAATTCAAATCTACCCTTTAAAATATCCACAGGTACAGTGGGAATTGTGTATTGGGGGCAGACGTTCTCATTCACAAGCAAAATTCACTGGTGGTTTTTTCTTTTCTTTTCTTTTTTGTTTCAGGACTTGATTTCATTGGGGTTGAGGGGTCAAATTATCCCCGAAAATTTGAGACTGCTCCTGGTATGATACATCCAGGCGCCTAACTGCCCCGGATATTTTTATAGATATTTATGGACTGAAATATCTGTGGATATGTCATTTTTCTGTTTTCCTGCTTTTTGTCTCATATTCTATGCCTGTTTTTCTTTCTTAAAAAAGTTATTCATTTAATGAATATTTAGCGTTTACATTGACTGGGCTTTCTGCTGATGGAATGGAAGCCCTAATTTGTTGTTTAGAGCACTGGCGCTCTTTCTATTCCTTAATACTTCCTCAGTATAGTCTTCTTCTTTAACTGTGACTGCACATTCTATGTAGAAAAGTCTCAAGTAGGTATCTACATTCGTTCTTTCCATCCCAGCTACAGCACAGGGAGTGCAGAAAAAAAATTCTTGCATTTGAGAGAGAGCCTCTCAATAGTAGATAACTTTTTAGGTCACTTCCAATCCCAGGATTGTGTGTGTTTAACCCAGATCTTAGGTTCCATTTAGCCAGGGTGGAATGGATGTCAATGGGAGGAAGAGTGGTATCACTGGAGAGGGAGAAAAGAATGTATGTAACTTGTCTAAACTGAGATATTGGACTTGGGTTTGATTTCAGGAACATTGTCGTCGTTAAGTGGTTTGGAATTTCCCTGGTGCAGTTTTAACATGGTCTTGGGAAAGGCATTACAATGAACATATTTTTCTCTAGGAAATAGGATTATTCATTATCAAATGTTTAGAAGAATTTCTGATGGGTTTTGTAGGTGTTGGAATATTTCTCTTCAGTGACAGTGTAAATGCCAGACTTTCATTCTTGCAAGAAGCTTTCTCCATTTGAAGAGAAAGTTTTAAGAGTTATCCAGTATATGCTGTTCTGGAGAAGAAAATGAGTGTTCTTGTCTCTTTTCTAGATAGGTTCTTATTTTTTACTATGGTCCTTTGGTTGAAAAGAATCCTGGGTCTCACAGAAACTCTCATCTGTGTTCCTTAAGAAAGGGCAGCTTCCCTGAGGATGTATGTGTACATGAAGCAAATCAAGGGGAATGTGCAAGGTGGTTTGATTGCTAATGGACCCATCCTGTAGAAACTGTGTCCTGACTTTGTTATTAGCAACATGAGGATGGTATGCACCTCTATTGTCTGCGCCTTGACTTTGGCAGCTCGGATTTCATGTTCTGTGTGATTAGGATTAGGACGATAACTATCACACATACTTGAATCTTCAGTCTTGTCCAGGGTGTCCCAAAAAGAACAGATCCATGGGGGAGTTTCTTATAGTTAAACCAATAAGATCCATAAACTTGACTTCTGCTGAGTATGCATTTTTAAATTTAGTTCCAGTAGCAGATAGTTGTCAGTGCCCTCAGTCTAGATTTCAAGTGTTTCCATCACTGCCCTTTCACCATCGTGTGGCAACTGTGTGTTCCTGTGTCACTGCTGCCATGTCTCTTCAGACTGCCTGAAGTATTGTCTTATACCTGATGAATTGGTGTAGTTTTCATGTTCTGGTTTGAATTGGCTACTGCCGTTTCACTGAATTGACTACTACGTCAGAAGGCTGAAGGACCTAAAGAGATTACCTGGAGCATTGCGTCCTTTGGGATCTCTGGGGTCTCGCGCTCTCTCTCACATTCTCTGTCTCTCTCTCTTGCTCTTTTTGCTGTTATAGCTGTGTAACAAAAACTGAAAGTAGCTGTGAAATCATAATCTTATTAAAGCTCTGGTGATCTGAGGTATCTGTTTCTAAATATTAGTCTTTTCCTCCCTCTGAAGCCCAAGAATTCCTTCTGATTACTAAATTCTGGTTACACTTTTGGCTGCCAAAAATGTTAATTCATTAGTGTTTTCTGCACGTTTTATACTGGTGCTTAAAATTACTTTACTGTTTTTCCTTTATTCCCAGGTGCGTGGAGGACTGCCACAGAGGAGTGGGGAACTGAAGATTGGAATGAAGATGTAGGTATTGCCAGGTCATTCCTCATTAGTGCCTTCTATCCCTAAGTGGTGTTTAGGGATAGAAAATGGGTATGTTTCTACGCCTCAAAATTCACCCTTAAGATTCTGACCCAAAACTTTTACATCCAAAATAGTGTTCTGAGCCAGAACATTTCACATATGTTATATGAAGGAGACTGGGCATGAACAGGACTCTGTGGAACCAGACTATGGAAAGGGCAAGTGCACTTGTGTAAGTCCAATATCTGATTGTCGGATTTATCCCAGGAAGAGATGGTGGTTGGGTAGGGCACAAGAAATGGAGTTAGGCAGGTAGTGCATTGAGTAACAGCTGCTGGTAGCACATGACTTTACTTGGAGCAATTCTCTTATTTGGTTGACATTCAAGCATTGCTGTATGGTCCTGTAATTGGCTTGAAGGTGGGTACAAAGGAGAGTTACAGTACCAAGTCCTCCCGTTTATAATCTGGTTGGCTCTGGAACCCTTTTATTTATTCGAAGCCCAACGTTGTAATTGAGATGAATGTGTAGAATTGGCTATCTTCCAGCTTGACTCAACTTGGAAACCTCATAGAAGGGTGATACAAGGTGGCACATAAACAAGCTCTGTGAATTCACTGGAGTAGTACCTGAGTACAAGAATTTTGCCGATTCCTGGTCACAGTCAAGTTTTTGCTCTGAATTACCATTTTCAGTGATCATGAATACTTGTTTTAACATTTTTAAATCTGCTTTTCTATGCTGGTATATATTCAGGCAAGACAGCTTTTATGGTAAGAGGAAATGATATGTCAAACTGTTTTGGTTGCCAGGCCTGAGTTTTTAAAATTTCAGACACATCAGCATCAGAGGGTGATTATTTTCTATTATAGCTGGGCTTGTGAATACTTTCTAAGATTTGACTTGTCTGCTTAAGCAACTTTCAGAGAATGATATATTTGGGGGAGTGGATTCCCTGTTTTTAGAGGAGAGATTTTAATCCAAAAATAAAAAGAAAACAAAATCAACTTTTGAATAGTAGGAAGAGTTACTCACTACAATTGTTTACCTTATTTTAGTGTCTTACAGTGGAGACACTAGGTGTAGCAAGTCAGTATTAAGGCAAAAATTGCATATAGTTAAAGTTATCCCTGAAAAGACCTTAACTCACCAGCACTTGGGTCCTTACTGCTCAGAAGCCAAGAATTAACTTCGTTCCTGTCTTCATCTTGACTGTGATCTTTCTTTGAGAGGACTGGTGAAAGATAAAGTGTGGTTTGGGTAGAGGTGGGAAGTTGGGAACTGTAATGGGAAAATATAAAGGGGATTTCTCTTTTTCTGTCTAGCATGTATATTCACCTTCCTGTAAGTTTAGTGTGCATATTATGTGACTCCACTATTTTTTTTATTGGGTTTCTTGATTCTACTTCTCTTTTGATAAAACAGTTGAACATATATAGAAGGGGCTTGAAGGTAAATCCATTCAGGATTCCTCAGGATAGATAGTTTCTGTTCTAAGGGTTTTCCCTCTTTTTCCTGTTGAATTCCCCTTACCTATGCTAGATTTTTGACCTTCACCTGCCTAACACCAGGAGTGACTAATTACTCTGTTTTCCAGCTTTCTGAGACCAAGATCTTCACTGCCTCTAATGTGTCTTCAGTGCCTCTGCCTGCGGAGAATGTGACAATCACTGCTGGTCAGAGGCAAGTGTGTAGTAAAATTCACTATCTTTTCCCAAAGGGATCTGCTGAGATAGCTGTAAGGAGAAGTGGCACTGGGCCTTTGCAAGCTCCCATGGTGTTGGTAATGAGAACCACATCATGTTAGGATCCTCTCTAGTTAATTGATAGGTTTTATAAGAGTTGATACTAATTGATCTACTGAATGAAAGTCTATATATTACAATTTTAAAGTTGATTCTCCCCGTAATAGCCCTTTAATTACATAGATCGGCCTGTCAGCATCACAGGCATTGATTAAAACTTAGCATGATGTAACTTGTCTTGTAGTAAGTCAGATGGAAAAAAGCTAAAAGTAGAAATGTTTTCATTCATTTCTGAATTTGCAGAACTGTTCAGTAGCTTCTTCTCTTCCTTTATAATTGTGATCTTTGTCTGCTGAGCCCACTGAATATAGTGATCATTATTTTCCCTGGAATCCAACTAATGAACTTTTTAGAACTTGAACCGAGGTATTGGGGTCACTAGAGGGAGATTCACTCATTAGGGAATATTTTTATCCCCTGAAAGCCTCTTGGATTATTTCTAGACCTGAGTGTGATAGCTCTTGACTCAGAATGTCCTAAAGAGAAGTGCGATGGGAGTAGGATGTTAGGGATGTCATGTTAAAGATAATGTTTGCTTTTTTCCTGACACCAAATACCTGTCGTTTTTCCGCATCGATTCTCCAGTTCTTTGACACCAGCTGAGTGTTCAACACTTCAATTCAGTTCTGACACTAACTGTACAGAGTTAGCTCAGACCCACGTTGAGGGCTCAGACCCACAAGACTGCCCTTGCTTCAGCTGCAGATGGGTGCCCAGGCTACTCACACACTTCTGTCTGGCTGGCTACAAATTTTGGGGTTCCCACAGCCCCCTCCTCAGGTTCAATAATTTGCTAGAACGACTCACAGAACTCAGGAAAGAGTTTTACTTGCTATTACTAGTTTATTATAAGCAGTAGTCAGAAACAGCCAAATGGAAGAGATGTATAAGGCAGGGTATGAGGGGTGGGGCACAGAGCTTCCATGCCCTCTCTGGGTGTGCTGCCCTCCCTGCTCATTGATACCTTCAGATATGTTCACCAGTATAGAAGGTCACTGAATTTCATTCAAGAATTTTTATCAAAGTTTCATTGCATAAGCATGACTGATTAAGTCATTGGCAATTGAATTCAGTCTTCATCTCCCCTTCCCTCCCTAGAAGTGGGCGGAGTGTGGTGGAGCTGAAAGTTCCAACTCTCTAATCACATTCTTGGTGTTTGTGGTGCCTAGCTCCCTTCCTGAAGCTATGTAAGGTTGCGGAGAGGGGTGGCAAGGAACGGGTCAGGCACCCTGAGTAACCTCATTAGCATAAAACTGTGATTGAAGAGGGCTCATTAGGAATAACAAAGACATTCCTGTTACTCAGGGATTTTTTTTTTCCTTTTTCTCCCCAAATCCCCCCAGTAGATAGTTGTATATTTTTAGTTGTGAGTCTTTCTAGTTGTGGCATGTGGGATGCCACCTCAACATGGCCTGATGAGCAGTGCCACATCTGCGCCCAGGATCCAAACTGGTCAAACCCTGGGCCACCAAAGCGCAGAGTGCAAACTCAACCACTCGGCCGTGGGGCCGGCCCCTACTCAGGAAGTTTTAAAGGTTTTAGGAGCTCTATGCCAAGAACTAGGGGCAAAGCCCAAATATATACTTTTATTATACCACAGGTAACTTTGGAAATGTTGAGAAAAAAATTCCCCAAACCCTTTTTGTTCCAAAGCCACTTGGAGATGAATGTTCTAGTATATGGTTTTATATATTAGATATTGGTAATGACAGATATTCAGTATTAAAATCATGGGTAAAAATCTGTAAATTTTGGCCCAATTATTGAGCTGTATTAAAACTAGCATTTGATATTTTATTAAGTTAATATCACTAAAATATTTAAATAACATCATTATAGTTGCCAACATCATTAGAATACAGCTAGATACTATAGTGGCTCTTGTACATCAGTTATGTTAGTAAATTAAGCATTTCAGGGCTTTGTGTTTCTGGGGAGCGACTTCATTTTGATCTGACCATAATCTGAGTCAGGTGTTGAGGAATGCTAGAATTCTAGTTCAGTCATTATTCATCAAGATCCTGTCTCCTCTCCACTAGAATCGACCTTGCTGTCCTGTTGGGGAAGACACCGTCTTCAATGGAGAATGATTCATCTAATCTGGATCCATCTCAGGCTCCTTCTCTTGCTCAGCCTCTGGTGTTCAGTAACTCGAAGCAGAGTGCCATATCACAGCCTGCTTCAGGGAATACATTTTCTCATCACAGTATGGTAAGTAGGAGACATGGTGTATCCTAACCAAACTTTCCTGCTGACCCCAGCACATACATATAGTAATTCCTTCCAGGGACAGTCAGAGGTTTGGGGCAGGGTAAAGCATCCTCTTTTGTCCTCCTAAGCAGACTTGGGTGTAGAGATGTTGAGTTGGGTCATAGAAGGTAGCTCTGGGAGGGGACGTAGTGTTGAACAGGCTGAATCTTATAAAAATGAGTTAACATCATTTATTGTGCTAAACATTGTTTGCTGTTACTCTTGAGGAGAGAAGAGAAAGTCAGTTACATCAACAAATTTTAATCTTTTTGTAGACCTAATTAAAACTTTGATGGCAGGTCATAGCAGTTCCCTATTTCTTGATAAAAGCAGAATTGCCGTATACATTTATTTAGACCAGTTATTTCTGGACCAGGCTTCCAGAAACTTGGGGTCTTCCTGAATCTGCCCACCAACTAGCTGTTTGTCCCTTTCTCTTTAAATGGGGATAAGAGTGGTTGCTCTGCCTATCTCACAGGGCTTTAGGAAGATAAATAAGATAATGGGGGGGCCGGCCCCGTGACCCAGTGGTTAAGTTCTCACGCTCTGCTTTGGCGGCCCAGGGTTTCACTGGTTTGGATCCTGGGCGCGGCCATGGCAAAGCTCATCAAGCCATGCTGAGGTGGCATCCCACATGCCACAACTAGAAGGACCCACAACTAAAAATACACAACTATGTACTGGGGGGTTTTGGGGAGAAAAAGGTAAAATAAAATCTTCATTGAAAAAAAGATAATGGGTAAGGGCTATACAAATGTGGTGGGAGTAGTGGTATTATTTATTAATATCCTAGAACACTTATGGCACGTGACTTGTTGATTTAGAACATTAAAAAAATTCAAGGTCGTTAACTATAGCAAACGAATCATTTAAGCTAAACAAAGATGGTGGAAGGAACGATTTTCTTATAGTCAGTAAATCCTAGTAAGTACTGCTTTTTCTCTTTTTATTCCTCCTCTTTGCTTTTCCTTTCCTGTCTTTTTATTTTTTGGTGTAGGGATATTATAGTTATTTCTTGTCTTTTTGTTTATTTTTTGGTGAAGGGATATTATAGTTCTAAGAGGTAAGAGACCATGTGTGAGCGTATAATTTTGTTTTACCAGTAGTAGGGTTGTAGTAATTATTTTAACTAGAGAACTGCTGAGCTAGCCTCTAATCCAGAGCTCTGTCAGTTTTTAACTATTGTCTTAAAATGTTTTTTTGTGTTAATAGTAATTTAGTGGTTGATGTTCTGCCATATATGAAAGATGACAGGTGAGAAAAGTTAGGGGAGAAGGGAAAGGGAGAGGAGTGATGGGATTAAAACGAAAAAGAAGAAAAACAAAATGGGACAAAGGCCCTAAGAAGGTGTAAAGAAGATCAGGAAATAACTACCAATCCCTGAGATATATGATGGGAAAATGTGGTTAAGTGCCGTATGTCTCTCTTAATTGATTTTTAATGTCTGGAGTTGTGAAGATTTATAACCAAATCCAAATTCTGATATCAAAAATAAGTTTTCCGTATACATCCACTTTAACATTCTATTTAATCTGTATCACATATGTTAAACTAAATATAAATACTATTCTCTTCTTTCTCATTACTTACATTAATCAGTATGCTATTTAATGTAGTTTCTTTTCCATTGAGAATAAACGTTAGAGGATTAATTTCCCTGGAAATTTAATAGATGTAAATAATATAGGAGCTCCTCTATTAATTATCATGTATAATATATGAAAATTAGGTAATTTTCTGTGCCTTTAATATAATGCTTTGCACTTGCAGAATATTTGATAATCATTGCTGTGTGAGATCATCTCTCTGCCACAATCCCAGACTTTCAACTAGACTTCTGGTGTTTTTTGTTTTTATTTGTATAATCTTGAGATATGGACTAAAAGGGAAAAACATGCCCTACCTTGAGTTGGACAGACTAGTTTTATATAAGCAGTGCACACTGATGATGAGGAGGATATAATTAAGAACCTAAAGAAGAGTAGAATAAGTCTCCGTGGAGGTTTTTTAGAATAGTAGGGCCACATGGATCATTTTCTGGACTAGGCTGGTGGTTTTACTTGGTACTAGAGAATGGGGAGAATCCTCCAAAAGCACTGAGAGTAAATTTCGCTTTATTATTGTGATTACTCCATAGAACTTGGATACACACAGAGAAAACAAATTATATTGACTTACTATCTGATTGTCTAGTGCAGAAGTTGGGCTGGTCCCTTAACTTTTCATCTTTCCCTCTATGCTAGTTATTAGCAAAATTCAGATGAGGCTCCAGTTAGTTAATTGTTTTTGTTCCTTTTGAGCTGTTAGTGGGAGGGGCAAGGACCCTAATGGCTAAAGTGAAATTTTATCTTACCTTCACGTTAATTTAATAATCAAACCTTGGTTGATTTAAAACTTTAAAAGGGGGAAAACCCCCTGTAATCATTAGAGCTTTGTCTTTGAGAAGGAGGGAAGAGGAAGTGATAATAATGGTATAAATTTTAATGGCTCATTTTTTTGCATGCTTACTGTGTGCATAGCATATAGTCAATGCTTTAAGTGCGTTGTTTGTTTAATCCTCCTAAAACTTTACGAAGTACTACTTTTATTTCTATTTTCAGATGAGAAAAGTGAGGTTCAGAGAAATTGCAAGTTTTTTTCCATGATTGCATAGCTATCATTTGAATCTAGACAGTCTTACTCTGGAGCATGTGGTCTAATGGGCTATGCTGTCTCCCCTGTCTGGGTGACCTTCTGTATTTGTCTCATCTGTACTGGTTCTCACCATGAATAAGTGTCTTTTTGAGTAGCTGAACAAAATTGCGGGCTGCAGATTTCTCTAATCTCTGTTGATCTACAGGTGAGCATGTTAGGAAAAGGATTTGGTGATGTCGGTGAAGCTAAAGGCGGCAGCACCACAGGCTCCCAGTTCTTGGAGCAATTCAAGACTGCTCAGGCCCTGGCTCAGTTGGCAGCTCAGCATTCTCAATCTGGAACCACCACCTCTTCCTCTTGGGACATGGGCTCCACCACACAGTCCCCATCGCTGGTGCAGTATGGTGAGAAAGATGGAAAGTGATTTGAGTTCTTTAAGCATTGGAGCATTACTGTCAAGAGAGTAGCAGGAGTGAGTGGGGAGAATGTGTCAAAGTGAGAAGGGCAGCCAACTTGCTAGTTTCCCACACTGATTTCCCCTGCTCAGATAGGCTGAGTTCAGGAAGCTGGTAGAATAATAAAAAGTTGAGGCTGTAGATCTCTTTCATTAAATTTAGCCATATACCTAGGTTCCGTCTTCTGGCCTAGGGATTTTTTGGATTCTCCCTAGATTTATCTTTAGTGTTTGGAAACAATGTATTACCTTTGAAAACATTCATAGACTTGGCCATTTTAGGACTTTCTACTCTAAACGTCGACAATTCCTAGGTTCCTGTCTTACATAGGCAGGGTCATAGTGTTGATTTGATTAGGCTCTACTTAAGAACAAATATGAGGGGCTGGCCCAGTGGCGCAGTGGTTAAGTTCGCATGCTCCGCTTCAGCGGCCTGGGGTTCGCTGGTTTGGATCCCAGGCACCGCTGCTCAAGCCATGCTGTGGTAGGCGTCCACATATAAAGTAGAGGAAGATGGGCACGGATGGTAGTTCAGGGCCAGTCTTCCTCAGCAAAAGGAGGGGGATTGGCGGTGGATGTTAGCTCAGGGCTAATCTTCCTCAAAAAAAAAAAAAGAACAACAACAAATATGATTGTCACCTATAGAAATGAGGTTAGGCCCTAAAAGAAGACTTATTTATAAGATTCTGATTCCTGAGGGCCTAATTCATGGCTCTAGAGCAGGATGATAGTATTTTTTTGAGGTTCACCAGCCCCTCTGGCCTCATACATACTGGATTTCCTTGTGCAGATTTGAAGAACCCGAATGATTCAACAGTGCACAGCCCCTTTACAAAGCGCCAGGCTTTCACCCCATCTTCAACCATAATGGAGGTGTTCCTTCCGGAGAAGCCAGCTGCAGTGGCTACCTCCACGGCTGCACCTCCACCTCCCTCTTCTCCTCTGCCAAGCAAATCCACCTCTGCTCCACAAATGTCTCCTGGGTCTTCAGACAACCAATCCTCCAGCCCTCAGCCGGCTCAGCAAAAACTGAAACAGCAGAAGAAAAAAGCCTCCTTGACTTCTAAGGTACTTGAAATTTTAGATCGGTGCTTTCTTAGGGCCGAGGGGGTGTGGGATTTGGAAATTAAGATTCTAAGGATGTAGCTTGGAAATTTGAAGCAGAAGTTTTTTATTATTCTTACAGTAAGGTTGCATTAAACCATTATTTTCTTTTCTCTACAGATTCCTGCTCTGGCTGTGGAGATGCCTGGCTCAGCAGATATCTCAGGGCTAAACCTGCAGTTTGGGGCATTGCAGTTTGGGTCAGAGCCTGTCCTTTCTGATTATGAGTCCACCCCTACCACGAGCACCTCTTCAAGCCAGGCTCCAAGTAGCCTCTATACCAGCACGGCCAGGTAGAGGAAACACCAGTCATAAGACTTATTTTATTAGGCTTTTACCACTTTTTCTAAATCTCTTTTTGATTCCTAGAATTCTGGAGAGGCCAAGCCTCTGACTGAATGAGGGAAAAGTAGCCAATTGTAGCATTTTATTGAGCACTTTAAAATACTGTTACTAGGATTATCTATAACTCTAAACAGATAGAAACATACCCCTCAAATACCTCTAGAATGTCTAAGTTTAGGTCTTAGAGATGTGTGCAGCACCTCTAATGGAGAGTACTTTGGCATCTGCCACAGCTAAAAATGCTTTTGACACTTTTTAGCATTTTGGTGCGGGACTTATGCCTATGAAGGGTATAACTTTGAACTCCTAGGAAGGAGGTAGCGTTGATGTGTTACACAAGTTAGTAGAACCTCTCCTGTCTTCTCTGATAGCTGCCAGGGATGGCCATCTTAAGCAATAGAAAATCCTGGAGGAATTTCAGGGGACTAGGCTGTTTTTCTCAATCCTTAGAATTTAAAAATATAAATGTCTCGCCCTAGCCCAGATCTATTGAATCATAATTGCCATTAATGCATGTGAATATTTTAAAAGTTCCTCTCAGGAGAGTTCTACCAGGAACCTTATCTCTAATAGGGTTTTTGAGAGAGCCAGGAGCTCAGAATTCCTTAAAATGAATATGAGGAAAAGAATACTTCCCATGCTTAGGGTTCATGTTATGATGTATTGAAGGGACCAAAAGTAGTGTATCCTTTCTCCTGACCTTTAGCCTCTTTCTTGTAACAGCAGAATGTAGGGGAACAGGAAATTTTTTCTCTTCCTTTAAGAGTTGAAAATGTTTTAAAACTCCATTCTTAATTCAGATTCCTGGCTGTATAGCATGTGGAAATTCCTACTATTGTCAGGAGAAGATTGTGGCAGTTTCTTTTATTTGTTGCTTGAAATTTTCTTTTTGATTGTAATCAACTTACTCTAGTATCTAGTAGTAATCTCTATCATTTCCTTAGTATCAGTGGATCTTCTGTTTTGTTTCTCTGAGTTTCCTTCTCCATTCCCCACAGTGAATCTTCATCCACAATTTCATCTAACCAGAGTCAGGAGTCCGGTTATCAGAGTGGCCCAATTCAGTCGACAACCTATACCTCCCAAAATAATGCTCAGGGCCCTCTATATGAACAGAGATCCACACAGACTCGGCGGTACCCCAGCTCCATCTCTTCGTCACCCCAAAAGGACCTGACTCAGGCAAAGGTAGTGGCTTTACGAGCCCCAGGGCATTGGTTATCGGCTAGAATAGTGGGCAAAGTCCTTTAAATATTAGTGTTTCACTTCCTGATGAATAGTGCTAAGACACCTCCGAAATGCTGATTGAGAAACTGAATAAAGCACATTTTTGTGGCAGATGAAGTAAAAAAAGTGCTTTTCAGCAAGCCTGGAGACTCAGAGCCAGAAAACCATTCTGTTTGTACTGAAGATTAATTCTGTCTAGTATAATCAGTTTTAAGTACCTCTTTTCTTGGAAGATTTGATTGCTAGACTTCTAGGTGCATATCAGTAGACCTCTCCTTGCTATATCTTGGCTTGGTGAGGGGGACAGCATATGCCAGAGGTGATGTGGAGTGACTGTCAGATACAGCCAGCAGAATAGATGGTTTGGCTGAACTGTCTTGCTCCCACATCCATCCTCCCCTGGGGATCACTGGATTTGGGCCATCTATTTTGGGTTTGGGATCTTTGCAGTAGTTTGGGGATGCCTTCTTTTGTCCTGGGTCACGCAGCGTTGGTATATGTTGTTTTTATTGTTGTTTTTAATTTTTGTTATTTTGTTTGGATAGTCTGCATTATGTTCATCTTTTGGTTAACTTGCAGAATTTCTCTGAAAGGTTTGTTGGTGGAAATTAAGCTGAGACAGTGCTAACCTGACCTATTCACTTGACTTTGTTTCTTATTCCTCTGTTTTGTACCAGAATGGCTTCAGTTCTGTGCAGGCCACGCAGTTACAGACCACGCAATCTGTTGAAGGTGAGTGTTCTCCAGGCTTTTTTCTCTGAGTTGTAGTGTTTTTCCTCCCCTTTTAATATTTTTGCATTTCTTAGATTGTAGTGAAAAGGGCTGTGGTTCAATGATCAAAACTTCTTGTTATAGTCTTAGCTTGGCTCTCCCTTGCTGTTTAATCTCAAACCATTCTAAGTTTCAAGTTCTCTGTCTTAAAACAGTGATAATCCCCTTGGTTCCTTTCATTGGACAAATGAGATCAGTGCTGTGAAATGCTTGGAATTTAAAAAAAGAAAAGATTCTACTTAAACACAAATGGTCCATTATTAAATAACTCACTCTTGTCTTTGGGACAGCCTAGGACTGTGGTCACCTCTTCACTTATTGCAAACATTCCCTTTCCTCTGATGAGGTGAATTCCTTTCTTTATTGCCAGGTGCTACAGGCTCTGCAGTGAAATCTGACTCACCTTCCACTTCTAGCATCCCCCCTCTCAGTGAAACGGTATCTGCAGCTTCTTTACTGACGACAACCAATCAGCACTCGTCCTCCTTGGGTGGCTTGAGCCACACTGAAGAGATTCCAAATACTACCACCACACAACACAGCAGGTGATTTGGGGTGAGGGTGGAGGATGGGGTTGGTGAGTAGTAGTGCCAGAGATCACATGAGCTAAGTGGATGACCCAAGAGCTATGAGAAGTAAAGACAGGAGGCTTATTTTCCCTTTTCAACATCCATTCTTGCTTTAGCTGCTCACTACCCCTGGGTGGCCTTTGTGCTTACCATATGGTCTCAGATCTCCTTGGTCTCATATTCTATCTTATGTCCTTTCCTGTGTTTTTGACTGAAGCTCCACGTCAGGTAACCATAGCACTGTAGCTGACGGCAACCTCTTTTTCCTTACAGTGCGTTATCTACTCAACAGAATACCCTTTCGTCATCAACATCTTCGGGGCGCACTTCAACATCCACTCTTTTGGTAAGCATGATGCTGTAAAAGAGGAAGTGTGGTTTTCTTACACTTATAACTATCCAACTATAAGATTCTCCCAAGAAGGGATTCTTGAAATTTTTTCATGACCTGGCAAAATGATAATTGATCTGAGGTTGCAAGAAAGGGGTAAAAGGATGTTTGAAGCCAAGAGAGGCAGAAGAATCCAGAAATATTGCAGAACTGTGGGCCAATTCTCCCAACCCTGGAAGTGACTTTCCTGAATCATTACGTGACCTTTTTTTTAAACACTGAAGCTGGGTGAGGCTTTGTGTGCTATGATAAATTCTGTAAGAACATCCCTTTCTGGGAGCTTGTATAGCCATTCTCATTTCTTGGTCTGGGGTATGCTGAACGTGATTCCTAAAAATAATCAGTGTGAGTCTGGGAATCCTATGAAAGTAGGGGCCAGACTAGAGCTTTTGGTCAAAGAATTGATTTCACTGTTGTGATTTATAACAACTATTTGTGGCATTAAGCTGAGATGGTAAGGAAGACAACTAACTTAAAAAGCAGCCATTTTAGGCAAAGATGTCTGGGTTGCCAGAAGCCAAGGGAAGATAATGAGGGCTTAACGTTTTCTTAGGAGCCTCTCTTTTCTCAAATATACTATTTCAGGTTTAAGTTCATTAGAACTTGTACTTCTTTCTAGCCCATGAACTGGTTTATTGTGCTGAATTAGTGAGGAACGCTGTGGGAGAGAAGGCTGTGGTAGATTTTTCAGATCTAAATTATCTCTGTCTCCTTACTGGCCAATCAGTGTCGGTGTTTAGGGAGTTTGTCCTCACTCACTCTGCTGCCTTTCTGAACAGGGTGATGGTGTGCAGTGGGTCTCTTGTAATCCTTGCCAGATCAATCTTGAAGAATGTCTAGCTGGAGAATATTTAGTAATTTCTTCTAACTAGTTTGGCAGAGGGCACCCTGGTACCCTGCCTCAGCCTTTTTAATTGGGAAGTTGACGTGACAGTATAATCAGCAGAGGGGATTGTTTATCTTTCCTGACCTGTTCCGCTAATCGCTATTTCCTCCTCCTCTCTTGCACTGCTCCCCCTTCTTGAAGCACACAAGCGTGGAGAGTGAGGCGAATCTCCATCCTTCCTCCAGCACTTTCTCCACCACGTCCAGCACAGTTTCTGCACCTCCCCCAGTGGTCAGTGTCTCCTCCACTCTCAATAGTGGCAGTAGCCTGGGCCTCAGCCTAGGCAGCAACTCCACCGTTACAGCCTCAACTCGAAGCTCAGTTGCTACAACTTCAGGTAGCCCTGTGCATAGAAAGTGGGCAGCATTCCTTTGGGATGAAGGAGAGAAGTAATTGGGTGACAACATAAAAATGTACTTTCTTTTTTAGGAAAAGCTCCTCCCAACCTCCCTCCTGGGGTCCCGCCATTGTTGCCTAATCCGTATATTATGGCTCCAGGGCTGTTACATGCCTACCCGGTAAGTGACACTGAAGGGTCTTCAAAAGATGACGATGATGTGGCTATTCTTTATAGCTCTGGCTTTCAGTGGAAGACTATAATTAACATACAGAATGAAGGAGTGGTTGTCGCACGTAAGCAAACAGGTTTTTAACCTTTGTGGTTTTGTAAAAAGTAACAGTTTTTAGAGAGGAAGGACTAAACTGAGGCCAGGCCCTCTGCTGTGTATTTTCTCTGTGTGAAACAAATTCTGGACCTCAGAAGCCAAAGGCCAGACAGTCCACCTGGAATCTCTTTCACTTTCTTAAAGAATTATTTTCTCTAGTTGGATTGATCCGTTGTCTCTGAAGATCTTTCCTGGCCCTGACCTGGTCAGAGCAGAGTTCCCTGGCTCCATCTGGGACTATCTGAGAATAGTAGTAGCTTTTTGCCCTGGTGTATCTTCTGTCAGCTTCATGTATTCAGTGCCTATTAAGATGAAGGGTATTTATTAAAAAAATTTTCATAAAGACACCTGTTCTTGCCCTCAGAGAATCTAGATGAATATCATACAGATGAAACATCCAGTATGACTTTCCACATCTTTTAACAATAACACACTACCTTAGTACCCAGACATTAGAGAAAACAAAAGTAAAATATGAATCTTTTAAGTCATATTTGGAAGGCTTATGCAAGAGACAAAAACTAGTAGAATAGAGAGTAAAGCAGGCTATTCGTGTATGACTTGTGTCTGCTCTGCTGCTACCCAGTGGCCAGCCTAGTTGAATCAGTAGTGTGTAGCTCAAGGAAAGCTTCAAGAGCTTTCATGAGTTACTTAATCTCTTTGTACTTCTTTTCTCTTAAAGAAAACTGAAGGGAATCTGTGTTTTGTTGTCCCTATTAATGAGAAAGAATGTTCTGTTGCTTTATCATGTCTCTTAGCTCCATGGTTTGCTGCCGTCATGACCAGTCCCCATTAATATTGTTACATGTTTGTATCTTTCAGCCACAAGTATATGGTTATGATGACTTGCAGATGCTTCAGACAAGATTTCCATTGGTGAGTATGTGATGTAGAGCTTAGGAAAAGAAAATGATCTTAAAATTAATGTTGGGATTATTTTAAATGTTTAATTGATAAGTGACAGACTTAGCTCTTTCCCAACCCATACTTTGATTTAAGCTATATTAGAATATAGTGGCTTGGCAAGTGGTTCTAACAGAAGGTAACTATATTTTTTTATTAAATCAGAGTTGTTACATCTTTAAAGTAAACAAATTTTAACCTAATCTATAGCTTAGGGTACTCTGGAGCAGGATGCGCTCTCTGTGTTTCAAACACTTTAATTTCCAGAAAGATTTATTTTATCAGTAGTAGTAGACTATTAGGGATAAATCTAGAGGTTTGAGAATGTTATTGGTCCTAATGGACTTAATGTCCATCAGGTTCTAGTGGGCATACCCGTAGACCTTGCCTGACTATGCTCATGGCCAGGCAGGGGGGACAGTGTATGCAAGAGTAATTTGGAGTTCGTGCCGGCTCTCGCCAGTTTAATCAGTGGCTGGATAAACTGCAGTACTCCAACATTCTCCTACTTCTCACCCTGTGGAGTTACTCATGCTGAGGAATGAGTGGCCTTGAGTCTCTGCTGTTTTATTTCTTTGCTTTTTTATTTCTCTCTTCTAGGATTACTACAGCATCCCATTTCCCACACCAACCACTCCGCTGACTGGGAGGGATGGTAGCCTGGCCAGCAACCCTTATTCTGGTAGGACTGGGATGGGGCTGAATAAAGGGAGATTGTGTTGGGATTGGTGGCAGAAACCTGATTAGTAGCAGAAAAGAACCCAGTTTTCACATTAAGATTTTTTAGCAAAAGTATAGAATGGACATGATGAATCAGAGTTGGTAGATTCAAAATCCTGCTAAAGATGGGCACGTAGCAACTTTTTCCTTCTCATTCCACTTTCTATTTGTTCCCCTGATTCCAGGTGTTGACTTGGTTCTCTCAGCTTTTTCCAGGAAGTACAGTGGTTGAACTGGCCTTCTTCTGCTCACCTCTCCTCCTGTACCCTACTCAGTGGCAGTCTCATTGCTTTGCTAAGCCATGGGCCTTTTTTTGCCTGACTTAGCGTTGTCCTCATTGACTTGTCATTTTCTCTGACCCATCATTGTTTTTTGAGTCCAGCATGAAGTGTTTCCCCTGGAGGAGAAGGGGGGAGGGGCAGTGGTGGGGAGATGAAAGGACATGAGTGGACAGAGAAATCATGCAGGAGCTTTATTCTGGGAGCCTGTCTCTGCCATAGTATTGTACAGTCATTCAACGTTAGCCCTTGACTAGCACTAAGCTAAGCGTGTGCTGAGCCATGCTAAATGAAGCCGCCAAGAAATGTAATTCAAAGAATTGAACTTTTAATAGTGTTTGAAGAGGATCTCCTGGAATCATGTGAAACCAGAAGAGGTAATTGTGTATTGGTCTTGGGGGTGAAAGATACAGGCACATTTAGCCTCTCTTGTCACAGGTGACCTCACAAAGTTCGGCCGTGGGGATGCCTCCTCCCCGGCCCCAGCCACAACCTTGGCCCAACCACAACAGAACCAGACGCAGACTCACCACACCACGCAGCAGACATTCCTGAACCCGGCGCTGCCTCCTGGCTACAGTTACACCAGCCTGCCATACTACACAGGGGTTCCGGGCCTCCCCAGCACCTTCCAGTATGGGCCTGCTGTGTTCCCTGTGAGTACCTGGGCTTGGTCTTCTCCTTATGGTGAGGAATCCTAGCCCTGGATGCTATCATAGCTGCTTTCAAGGCTAGATGACTTTTTAATAATAGATGAGGAGGAATAATTTCCACCTCTGGTCTGTTTCTGACCTGGGAGAGGGAGTGGGGCTGGAATTGGTGGTATTGGGTTAGGGATTAC
Source organism: Equus quagga (assembly GCF_021613505.1). NCBI lineage: Eukaryota > Metazoa > Chordata > Mammalia > Perissodactyla > Equidae > Equus > Equus quagga. The sequence goes on along the minus strand of NC_060279.1, from coordinate 39,152,302 downwards.
CTTTTCTTGGAATTAGCTAATGGAATAACGCGATATCGTACAGCTTTGCTTCTCTTAGACTGTCATTCATTCTCTTCCCCCTTTCCCTTCCTCCAAACTACCATTTCTTGACTTCACTGGTAGATTTTAGAAAGCTCAGTAGGGAGCCCATTTCACTAAGCAAGCTGTCATCTGCCTACATCAGGATGGGTATACATCTGAATGCCTGATCCCTGGAGTAGGACAGATGGGGTGAATTGTACTCTGCTGCCATTTCACTGCAGTTCTGGCCTTTTTTTTCTTCAGGTGGCTCCTACCTCTTCCAAGCAGCATGGTGTGAATGTCAGTGTGAATGCATCGGCCACCCCTTTCCAACAGCCAAGTGGATATGGGTCTCATGGATATAACACTGGTAAGCTCACCTTGACCTTGGCTGTCAGTGGTGTCTGTAGGATGTTATTAAACGAGTTTTAGAGAGGAAGACTTGGTGCTTGAGAAAATAGAGTTGGTGAGGGTGTGCTGCTGCTCCATGTATGATTGTTAACATTTGACTGACTTGAGTGTCTGTCTGAGCAGCAATAATAGAGGAGCTTGATACTATCCCATGTGTCCACTACTCCTGACAAGAATGCCCTGGGGCACGTGTTGGTTATTAGAATGTGTTGGCTGGCCTAAACTGGGTGGGAAGCAGGGCAAGGAGCCCCAAGATTTTACTCAGATGTCAATGGAGGGAAGTGTTAAGGTGTGTGGTACTGATAGTACAAAAGGGGATATATTTACTGAATAGGAGGGTTAAGTGGGTTCTTAGCTAGCTTGCCATAGTAGGTTTGGCTTAAATCTCTTTGTAGCACTATGTTTCTTATGTGGCCCCTTTTTATTCCCTAGCTAGAAGACATAAGATGTGGAGAGAAAGGAGTAAGGCATGAGTACTCAACAGAGTGAGAGTTGGGCTGGGAGAGTTGGACCTTGAGGTTTCTTAATATGTATGGCTGGTCTCTTTGCAAAAGTCCATTTGCACATCTGATGGCAGGGAGGGAAATGTAGGAATCCTCTGAATGGTACTGACCTAAAAGATACTTAGCTTCTCCCTTGCCTCCCATACCTGACACTTAACTCTCTACTTTCAGAGGACAGGGAGTAAGAAGGAGTCTTTGAATAAAACAATTCCATCTACTTTTTTCAGTGACTTGTAGATGAATATGGGGAAGAGGTTGTTGCAGTTGCTAGGGGTTGGGGTTGAGGGTTGTCCTTCAAAATTCTCAGCTCAGTTATGGTTTCATGATGGTTTGGATGGAGCTGCATGTGTTTTGCACTCTAGTGTGGGCTCCAGGTGGGTAAATTGCCCAAGGTTTTCAATAATTGGGAAACTCTGAGCTGAACACAGAGAGCAGTAGATTGGGAACTAATAGCCAGGTGGAGCTTTGAACTGTGTTGTATGACTTAGAGTGGGTGAAGATTTAAAATAAAGACATGCTGAGACACCTCATTGAGATTTAATACCTAGATTCCTTGTGGGTACCCCTCTCAACTGAGCAAGGTCCACCCTGATTGTTGGTGGGGAGGATTATAAGCTTTTTGACTTGGAGTGGTCCCATTCTGAGAATATTAGATTTAAATCTTAGCTGGACCAGTTCAAGAATTTTAAGAGATAGGTGATTGATAATATAAGAGAATGGCATACCTGATTCTGGAAATCCTAGCTTCTTACCTCCCTTAAGATTTGAGAAACCTGGTATAACAGCCCTTTGAGAACCCCCAGTTCCCAACCCCACAGAGGGCTCTTGTCATCCCATTCCTCATCAACCTCTAAATTCATTTATTTTTATGTATTTGATTCCTTTTAGGAAGAAAATATCCACCCCCTTACAAGCATTTCTGGACGGCAGAGAGCTAATTTGGCCCAAGGCTGGGGGCTATGTTTTGTGTGTGTGTATAAATTTGCACTGAAGTCTTGTTTCAGAAACCAGACCACTGAGGAGAGCCTGCTGAGCTGAGGCCATGGCCTGCGTGGCTTGGGGAAATGAGTTGGTGGATACCTTCTGGGCTTTTGAACTTGCCCTTCCCCCATTTCCCTCTCCCCCATGTGTCTGACCCTGTCTTACCCATTTCGAGTTCAAGCGGTGCAGCACCTCCGAAGCATCAATGCACACACCTGCTGTTGCTTTTGATTTCTGGAAGGCATGTAGTTTCAACTTGTAACAAAAATATTTGTAGTCTTCAATAAACTGTGGTATTTCTTTAGCTAACTCTGGCGTTCTTTCCGTGCATGTCTTTCTGGACACTAGGAGCCAATGTTGTGCTGTGGGTGGAGGGTGGCCTTTTCAATCAAACCCCAGCATAGTCAAAGAACTGTTAACTTTTCAGTAAGGTGATTTTATTAAGGTGGGGGAGGGGAAACAGCTTCAGTTTCCAGCCTCTTGATTGGTTGGTGAAGAATGCTATTTGTAGAAAATCCCTGCTTCTCCATGCTTATTATAGATCTTCACTTTTCCATTTAGATGTTCCCCTTGCCTCTGACATAAGCAGAGGGGAAAGGACAAAAAAATTCAGAGTGTCATGTCTGGTGAAAGGCAGAAGAGATGATGTTCAGAGCTGTTGTCAGGGAAGTATCTTCCAAGGCTTAATTCCCACATCTGGTTCCCCAAGGCCAAGTGGCTGATTGAGAGCTGATAAAGTCTTTAGTGACCAGCTAGTTGATGATGCAGGCTGTGGAAATTGTGCTAGCCTGGCACATTGTTCTTAGTCCCTCAATGGCTTTTCAGGGATTGTGGATTACTAGTCGTTTTGCACTTGTGGGTGTAGCTAAGAATGTGTGGGAGAGGTTTGATTAGACATCTCCTTGACTATGGAAATTCTTCTCCCCATTTAATCCAACTAGTACACCATCAGCCCTTTGTTTACAGGGTTGACTGTAAGATGGTGGGAATGGTGAGACATTGAGAACACCGTCCTTTGTTAATTGGAAACCTGGGTATTCCACTTTCTTTGTATTTGTTCCCAGCCCTCTGGAAGTAATTTTATCTTGTGAGTGTGACCAACTTTCCCAGGGGCTGCCATGCTGGGAGAGATGGGTTCTTCTTTCTCCTCCCTGCTGTCTACATTGTATTAGTATGATCATCACTGCTTGGGAGTGAGGGATAGACAGGGGGTGCTGACTGTTGGAAAGAAATGAAGAGAACTCTGTAATCTGAGGAGCTTTCTAATAACTGCTGAAGGGTAGGTAGGAAAACTAAGACCCATCATTTTTTAGGGTCTCCAGTGCTTTTACTGAGGATATCTATTATGGCTACTATACAGAATATTCTCTTCTTTCCTGCATTTCCAGTCCCTTCAACCAATATCCAAATTAAGGCTTCTGGACTCAGAAGCTACTTTTTAATAGTCCAGCCTTTGGAAAGAAATGAGACCTGATAGGGGCACATCGGAACTAAATTCCTCTCTACCAACCAGCTTATGAATCCAGTTAGCCATTTCTCTTACCCTGTGTGGGATGACCAAGGGGTGTCAGCAAGCTGTATGAGACTTTGCAGTAAAGATCGATCAATCACTGACTCTTCTGGTTTCCCTCAAAAATATTCTATTTATATCCTGTGTATTCCACCTTATTCTAAACCCTTCCACACAAACCTTGTTAGTTTATCCTTTTCCATAAATGAACTCCTGTTCTTAAAGTTGTGCCTATTACCAGTGACTTGCCAGATGGGCACTAGGAGTTTGAAAAGGGAAGGGAAAAAAATACCCCATTGGCTCCTGTATTGTCCCCTTCTTTTACTTGAGTGCTTTTAAAGTATAAAGAGTTGATACTTTGGAGATGGGGAAATATTTTCTCATGCTTGCTTTCTGTAGTTCTGTTCTGTTTCCTAGTTGGTGTTTGCTCCTCCCTGGAACTATCTGGACTTGTGATGTGGGAGGGCTTTCCAGGTTAAGATGCCACTTCTATTGGGAAGATGCTAAAGTGGCTGTCCAAGGTGGGCTAAACTTTTGAAGGCTGCCGTTGTCCTAGGCATTGGGAGGATTTGGGTTCTAGAGTTGGAAGGGGGATTGCTGTTGAATTGTGGGTGAATGGAAGATTTCTCATTTGTGATTTGGTCACTTTAGTAGAGAGTTTCTAAAGAATTCTTCCATCAGAGTGTTCCTAACAGCAGAGGAGAAGGATCCAAGGACATAGACTGAAATGCAAAGTTTTTCTGAAGTTTCATTTTTATCTCACTTCATGAGAAGTATTATCTTTAAAAAGCATGCTTGAAATTCCTAGTTAAATTTGAGTTGCTTTTCCTCAAATCTTTGCATAAAATTTCTCTAGTAAGATGCTGGATTATTTTACCTGATGGCTTTTTCCTATCTCCTTGACCCATTGCCCCATACTTCAGGAGGTACGGTATGTGTATTTCAGTTGAAGTACAAGTTAAAATGAAGAATTGTACTACTCTGGTTTCCTTAAAGTTGTAGTGATAGTAGGGTGTTTTTCAACAGGAAACATGCAAGTTGTTGGAGTATGAATTAGAGCTTATATCTCATGGAGAAGCTGAAGTTGTAAACTAGAATGACATTTGGATTTTGTGTTCCACCTAGGCTGTAGGAGGTAGCCTACCCCTATCTACCTTCTTTACTCCCTCTCCTCCCCATGCTTAGGCTTAAATTACATAAATGGAAATTCATCTTTGTGCCAGTTCTTTAAATCCTGAGTATATAGCCTAGAAGCTCCAAGACTCTGGAGAAGCTGAACTAAGTGAGCTGAGGCTCTGAGAATTAAAGTGCTCTTGAGAGTTGAATTGGACTGGTCCTCTAGTACTTACCTTATGCTGTGGAGGGATGGATTTTGAGCCGCGAAGTGTCTCTTCATAAACAGAAAAGAGCCAGGCTACTGTCTTCAGGAGCGACTGAGTAGAGTTTGGGTGGATTGATTTGAAATAGACATTAAAAGTTTAATACATTCTGCTGGGCTTTAGCACAAAGGATTTTGAAAACTGTATGCTTGTGAGGTTTGGCTAAATTGTTGTCCTCCCCCCCCCCCCCCCAAAAAAAAAAAACCAAACCCTCAGCTTACTCTCTCACACATATACTCAGTACACACCTGGAAAGGGCAAGCAAACCATTAGGGAGCTTTTGTGTCATGAGCTCTTATCCCTCAGGACTGACTTGAAGCTGGAAAAACAGACCAAAATGCCCTTGCAGTGCTATAGCTAGAAAGGTGGCAGACATCACCTCCTCCCAGGGTTAGGGGCCAGGCAGCTAGCTGAGCTAATCCTCCTGTCTGTTTCCTCCTCCCCCAGGTGTATCAGTCACCTCCAGTAACACGGGCGTGCCAGATATCTCGGGTTCTGTGTACTCCAAAACCCAGGTAGGTGCCTGGCTCTGGATAGAAGTGGAAAAAGACAGATGGACATAGAGGAGGTGGAGTTGCAATGATAGAAGTACAGTGAACAAGAACAACCCTAAGAGAGGTGTCAGGAAACCCATCCTACTAGAAAATGGATGGTCTCAGACTTCAGTTTCTCAAAGAAGTTTAAATTTAGCCCCCTGGGGGGAAAAAAAAAAAAAACAAGAGAAATGTTACAGGAAGGTGAGGTGTGGAAAATTGTTATAATATGTTGTGTGAATTATTATGCAACTGTCCTGGCCCTTTACTTACCCACTCCCAACCTTTTGATAACTTTCCAAGAGAAGGAGTATGGAATGAAGGGAGACTAGTTCATTCCATTGTTTGTAAGTATATCTAGGGGATAACAGAGTGGGAAAGGAGACAACCCAGTAATTAAAGTGAGGCATTTGAATCATCCACAGATTTGTATTGTGTTGATACCCCCCCCCCCACCATAAATAAAAGTTTGATATAAAGGATTAGGAGTTATGGTGGAGTGTTTCAGGGCCAAGATCTTTAACACTCAAGATACCTCAGTGTTTATTCATTTCTTTTGAAATATCCAAGGAGTTCTAATTTCTACCCAACTCTAGGGGAGGGGGTGCTAAGAGTAGCCAGCAGATTTCACAATGTTCCTATATGACATTAGATTTTACGAAGTGCTTTCATACCCATTGTCTCATTTGATCCTTACAACTGAGAGGTCAGTAGCATCCCTGTTTGATGTATGAGAAAAGTGAGGCTGAGAGACAGTCATTTTCTCAGATGACACAGCTATTAAAGGGCAGAGCTGAGACTGAGACCGGAATATCTGACTTTAGGTGCAGTGTTCCTTCCATGACACCATGCTGCTTTCTGAGGGTGGGCGAGCTTGGGCTCAGAAATTCCAAAGATTAGTTTGCTGATCCCTTTTACTTTCTCTCCTCACGTCCTTCTGGCTAGCAGTCCTTTGAGAAACAAGGTTTTCATTCCGGTACTCCTGCTGCCTCCTTCAACTTGCCTTCAGCCCTAGGAAGTGGGGGGCCCATCAATCCGGCCACAGCTGCTGCCTATCCACCTGCCCCCTTTATGCACATTCTGACCCCCCATCAGCAGCCGCACTCCCAGATCCTTCACCATCATCTGCAGCAGGACAGCCAGGTAATAGCCCTTCCCCCTCTCTCCTTTCCCTTCCTCTTCCTTCCTATCCCTTAAAACTGCCTCCCCTTTCCTTTTCTTACCCTTCCTCACCACCACCTTCACCCAGTCCTCCCCAGCGCCAGCCATGGGCACACAGCACATACAGACACAAGCGCACATAACACAAGTGGCCGGCAAAGGAGATGTCAG